>NW_007752157.1:0-350 GCF_000696425.1 Galeopterus variegatus
GAGACAGGCATAGGATAGATATTCCCATTCCAAATGGAAGAAATGGGCAAGAAGAAAAAGGTAACAGGTCTAAAGTAAGGCCAAAACCCAACGAGGCAAAGAATGTTATTTCTTACATCTTGAGTAAAATCTTCTTTGACTCAATGTCTGCCTTCCAGACAAGCTGTGATAAGGGTTGGGTCCCCAAGACTCCAGAAAACCCCACTCTCATGACTTTATGGGGCACGACTCATGCCACAGGTCTCAGGGGTTGGAGTTGTGTGCCCACAGCCCTTCAAGGCTAGAGCTGCATGCAGGTGGCTCTACAGTTTTGGGGCCTCAGGGGCAGCTCCACTCCCATGTTTTCACTA
>NW_007752157.1:5953-6404 GCF_000696425.1 Galeopterus variegatus
TTTTTTTAAAAGATAAATAAAATTGACAAACCATTAGCAAGGCTAACTAAAAAAAGAAAAGACACAAGTAACAAAAATTAGAAACGAAAAAGGTGATATCACAACTTGTATGTCTGATATTTCAGACATACAAGGAATCATTAAAGAGTACCACAAACAACTATATATGCCAACAGTGTGAAAGTCTGGAGGAAATGGATAAATTTTTGGACACACACAAACTAACAATACTGAGCCGAGAAGAAAGATATAGAAAATCTGAACAGACAAATAACAATCAAAGAGATTGAAGGTGTTATCAGCAGTCTCCCAACAAAGAAAAGCTCAGAACCAGATGGCTTCACTGCAGCATTTTACCAAATCTTTAAAGCAGTAGTAATAAAAATTCTCTACAAACTATTCCAAAAAATTGAAACAGAGGACACTCTCCCAAACTCATTCTACGAGGCAA
>NW_007752157.1:8340-8951 GCF_000696425.1 Galeopterus variegatus
AAAAAAGAAAATGCCCATTCTACCCAAAGTGGCCTACAGATTCAATGCAATCCCCATCAAAATTCCAATAACATTTTTCTCAGAATTGAAAAAAACATTCTTTACATTAATACAGAAGAACAAAAGACCGTAAACAGCCAAAGCATTCCTTAGCAAAAAAAAAATAAAATAAATAAAAATAAAGCCAGAGGCATAGCACTATCTGACTTTAAACTATACTACAAAGCAATAGTAAACAAAATAGCATGGCATAAAAAGGGACCCACAGACCAATGGAACAGGATAGAGAATCCAGAAATTAACCCATGCACCTACAGCCATCTGATGTTTGACAAAGGCTCAAGATCACACATTGAGGAAGAGACTGCCTTTTCAGTAAATGGTGATGGGAAAATTGGACATTCATATGTAGGAGAATGAAATAGACCCATACTTCTCACCATATACCAAAATCAACACAAAATGGATTGAAGAATTAAATATACATCCCAAAACAATAAAACTCCTTAAAGAAAACATAGGGGAAATAGTTCAGGAAGTAGGATTGGGTACAGCCTTCATGAATATGACCCCAAAAGTACAGGCAACCAAAGGAAAAATAAACAAATGGG
>NW_007752158.1:0-892 GCF_000696425.1 Galeopterus variegatus
TCATCATGTTGTCTAGCTGAGTTTTCTTGTATCTCATTTAGTTTCCTTAGAATTATTACTCGAAAT
The DNA here is from genome assembly GCF_000696425.1 of Galeopterus variegatus. NCBI lineage: Eukaryota > Metazoa > Chordata > Mammalia > Dermoptera > Cynocephalidae > Galeopterus > Galeopterus variegatus. The sequence goes on from NW_007752158.1 coordinate 67, forward strand.
TCCTTATGAGACATTTCAAGGGCTTGTTGTTCGATAGGATCTGGAGCTTGAGAGTTATTACCCTTTGGTGGTATACTTTCTGGATATTTCACATTTCTTGTATCTTTCCTTTGATGTTTAGTCATTGTGGCAAGGCATTTCATGGTCCACTGGTTCATCACTATTTTCTGGCTAGGATGCTGCTGGAGCTGCCAATTTGGCATGGCTGCCTCAGTGTGTGCTTGGTTGCCCACTGGTGCCTCGGGCACATGGTTGCCTTGGGTCTTGGGCCTCTCTGGTGAGTTGCCTCTCTGGTTGGTGTGCACTCGGCAGGGCTGGGGATGGGGTCTGGTGGTGGCGTGGCCTATGTTTCTATTCTTAAAAAAATAATTTATTAGATTATTAGAGTTCTTTATGTATGAGAACAATGTTAACTTTTCTACATCCTGTTTGGGTTTCAGGGATTCTAAATCAGAGATTATGGAGACTGCCTTCTCCTTGTAGAACTCTTAATTTATTAATTAATTCTCTGTAAAGGCAGAGAAGATTGAAGAGGGTGACATTAGTCAGAAGAATTTGGTTTTTTAAAGGTCCTTTCTGGACAAATGGCATTAATGATTGGGTGTAATCTGCACTGGATCTACAGCTTTCTGTTGGCAAGCTGTATTTCTTTGATCTGTCTCCTTGATCCATGTAGAACTGGAGACTACTTCTGTCTTTGGAGATAAGGATGAAAATGAGTTTGGTACATTGTAAACCTTTGTGGACACAGTCTAATCACTGTTTTTCCCTAGGCGAAGTGACCTGCCTTCATATTTAATATGATTGACAGTGATGGCATCTAATT
>NW_007752158.1:1778-3315 GCF_000696425.1 Galeopterus variegatus
TTTTTTTCTCTCTCTTTGTTATAACTTATATAGGAGCCTTGTGGCACAGTGATCCTCTGGTGTCAGTTTTCCATAATTTTTTTCCTGGATGGAGGAAGAACATATTTTTCATATGGCAAGAGGCCAAAGACTTTTCATGCTAAGGCAGATTTCTCTAGGTTCTCTGGCACAGTAAGTTGCGAATACAATTTTTTGGTGTATAATTTGCCTTTTAATTTTGTTTACAGTGTGCTTTCCATAATTGAATTGTGAATATTTTTAAATATCCAGAAGTATTGAACTAATACAGTGAATACTTGTATACCTTCAACCTATCTTCACCAACTTTTAGCAATTTTCCATATTCGTTCAGTGTGTTCTCTATATATTTCTTTAAACTATTGGAAAATAAATTGCAGAAATAATAATATACCACCATAAATGCATCAATAAGTACCTGTGAGGACATTGAATTTTCTACATTGGTACACTTAATAAAATTAACAATTTATGTCACCTAATATCCAGTCTAAATACTGCATATTTTTGACATATATACATTGATATCTTTAAATCATGAAAACTGTCAATCTTTTCCTTTGAGCTTGCTTTGATGATTGTTAAAAACTTCTCTACTTTAAGAATTAAAAATATTTTGTTATATTTATCTACATTCTTGTCCTTACATGATCTTTCTTTTCCATTTGAATTTCTAACCCATTAGAATTAATTTTGATGAATGTTGTAAGGTGAAAATCTAATTTTATTTTTTCTGTAGTGTTAGATGATTACCTTGGCACAGTTGATCAACCTGTATTTCCCCCACTGATTAAAAATGACACCTTTATAATTTACAGAAATACATTATGTATTTGGTCTTATCTCACTGTACTGTCTGTTCCTGTGCCAGTGATGGACAGTTACAACTTTTATAGCTTTTTTTCTGAATTTTAATATTAGGTATCTATGGTGCTCATTCCAAAACTCCCTGTCTCTTTCTGTCTATATTCCAATTGCTTTGCTGCCTCCAATCTGGCTTTGCCGTAACTTCACTCAGTGACTCAGCATCCTTGAATACTAAGTGTCAATCTCTCCACTATGCACAAAATGTCAGAAGCACCCCCAATCAGTCTGACTAAAATTGCCCACAAAGAGTTACATAATGTCACCCAGGGGGTCTCATTTAAGATTTGGGCTTGTGCCCTTGTTTTTGAACTTTGGACCTAACTTAGAATCTCGATGTTGTACCAAATACAGATCATGAACTAGTTTTATCCTTGGACCTTGACCTGGACTTTGAGTCTGGCCTTGGACCTTGGAACTGGCAAGTATGACCAAATTCATACTTCAGCCATGGACCTAAATTTGTCTAGGAAGGGCCTTGGACCTCACCTGTGACCTGGTCTTGGTCACAGAGCTTGAACTAGACCTCGATCTGGAGCATGGACATCTTAACTCCGACTTGTAGCTCAAACCTCAATCCTGAAACTGAACCTTGGACCTAGACCTCATATTTGCACCTGGACGTGACCTGGAACTTGGGTCTGAACTTTTGTTC
>NW_007752158.1:3624-4098 GCF_000696425.1 Galeopterus variegatus
GGACCTAGACCTCATATTTGCACCTGGACGTGACCTGGAACTTGGGTCTGAACTTTTGTTCTGAACCTTGACCTGGTCCTGGATGTTGACTCTGGAAGTAGGACATGGATTTTACCTGGACCTTAGAACTGGACCAAATCTGTGCCTGGTTCTGGACATTTGGTCAGGATCTTTGACTTGACCTTCCTTAGATCTGAAACTTGAAATTTTTCTGGACCTTCTCTCTGGACCTTGGATCTCAGTACTGAGCTTAGATCTTTGATTTGGAGCTTGAACTCAGACTAGAACTTTGGATCTGGAATTTGGAGCTGGATCTTACCTTGATCTTGGACTTGGCCTTATGCTTGTACAATAGACATGGTCCTGACTTAGAACTTGTAATTATTTCTGGACCTGGACCTTGTCCTGAACATTGGGCAAGAAACTAGATCAAGACCAAGACCTGGAACGTGGACTTTGAACCTAAGTACTGGA
>NW_007752158.1:4443-5673 GCF_000696425.1 Galeopterus variegatus
CCCTGAATGTCAGTGTTGATCCTAAATTTTAAACCTGATTTCAAACCAAGACCTAGACAATTGCTCTGGACCTCTAATCTTGAATCTGAACCTTAAATCTTCAACCCTGGTTCTAAACCTGAACCTAAGTCTGACCTTACAAATTGATTTTGGACCTATACCTTGAATCTAGACAAGGAACTTGGATATGTATCTGGACCTGGAAATTGGAATGAGACTTTGAATCTTCTACCTGGATCCTGGAACTGGACCTCTAAACTCAGATTTGTGCCTGGAGTCAGGACTTCTGAACTCTGACAGAACACAACTATGAACATAGATCTTGGACTTGGACTTCAGACCTGGACATAAACCTGGGACTATATTTTGGACTTTGAAAATGGAGTTAAGGGCCGGCCCGGTGGCGCACTGGAGAGTGTGCCGCTTGGGAGTGTGGCGGCGCTCCCACCCAGGGTTCGGATCCCATGTGGAGACCAGTTCCCCCTCACTGGCTGAGCGCGGTGCGGGCGCAACACCGAGGGTTGCGATCCTGTTACCGGTCAGTAAAAAAGACAAAAAGGGGAAAAAAAAAAAAAAAGAAAGAAAGAAAATGGAGTTAAGACCTCATTCCTGGACCTTAGACCTGGAGATGTTTCTTGGACAAAGTCCTCAGAGAGCTAAAACTGGAACTCATAAGTAANACATGAATTTGACCTGGACCTTGGATCTTAAATATTGAATCAGTTCCTTGTATCTTGATCTTTAAACTCGGATGTAACCTCAGACTTTGAACTTAGTCCTGGACCCAAAACTCATCTTGATGATGAATGTTGGACCTAGACCTCAAATCTGATTTTTTCAGGTCCTTGGACCTGTCCTTAGGCCTGAAACTTAGACCTATACCTAGACCTTGAACCTAGATAATGGACCTAAAGCTAAACTAGGACCTGGACCTTGGACCTTGATCTTTGATTCTCTTCACTAGACATGGATTTGGATCTGGACTTTGAACCTAAAACTGGATTTGAACCCTGAATGTCAGTGTTGATCCTAAATTTTAAACCTGATTTCAAACCAAGACCTAGACAATTGCTCTGGACCTCTAATCTTGAATCTGAACCTTAAATCTTCAACCCTGGTTCTAAATCTGAACCTAAATCTGACCTTAGAAATTGATTTTGGACCTATATCTTGAATCTAGACAAGGAACTTGGATATGTATCTGGACCTGGAAATTGGAATGAGACTTTG
>NW_007752158.1:6898-8951 GCF_000696425.1 Galeopterus variegatus
TTGGCCATTGGTTATAGACTTGAACCTCGGACCTGGACCTCTAAAGTATTTCTTGGACCTTTTATCTAGATCTGGATATAACCTTGGACCTGGAACTTATACCTGGACCTCAATCCTTGATCTATACTGTGGACCTGAACCTGTGGTCCTAGATGTTAAACACGGATTCATAATTGCTATGACCTGGACTTTAGATCTGGACCAAGACATGTAGTTTGGAGGCAAACCTTGTTATTGCCTCTTAACTTGGATCAGGAACTCAGACCTGGACCTTAGACCTGGAATGGAACCAAACCTTGGACATGGATGTTGGCCATGAGACTTGGACCAGGAATTTTCCAGTTACTTGGACATGATCTTAAACCTGAAACTTGGACCCATACCTTGTTCTTGGACATTGAACCTGGAACTAGACCTGGACCTAGGCTTTGGACCTCTGCACCACAATTTGATTTAGTTGGAGATCCAAAATTTACAGAAATATTGTACAATAAAAAGATAAAAGGGATGCTGGCTGGCTTTTATGCCTCTATGGTGTAGATTTTAAATTAACATCTGCTGAAATACTCCAGTTGGTAAACTTTCATGACTTTAATCTATATTAGAGCTCAAATTACTGCTATACTTTAGGATTACACTAAGTTTGAATAAGTTGCCCTGTACCTGGGGAGGTCACTAAGTTTAGGTAAGGTTACCTCTATACTCTTAGAGGAACAAAACATAAAATAGAAGAAACACAGGTATGCCTCACCTTAACAATCAAAACTATTGCTTTGCTTAGATTCCCTGTGGTCATAGTGCCAATTGCCTTAAAATATCCCATAGTGGGTATGGATGTTCTAACCCAATGAGTAATAAATTAAAATTAAATTAAGTCTGTGGTACTTACGTTTGGCTTGACAGAATGTGACCCTGTGGATTTTCCCCACCTGTATTAATTGTTTACACAGAGGCAAAGAAACTAAATCAGGACCTTAAAGGATCACCCCCCCCCCCCATTTAAATCCTATTTTGGTCCAATTTAGCCTGTTTTAAACCTGGGAAAACTGAATGGTGCCTTGCAGTGAGTTACTCAATGCTGTGGTCCCATGCGAAGTAATTCACTTCATCCAATCACTAGCCAGTAAGTACTTTGCAGTCATAGATTTGGCTGATATGTTCTGTTCTGTGCCTATTTTTAAAAATTAACTTTAAAATTGAAACATAATTGATTATACATATCTGTAGGGTACAGCATTGAATATCAGTAGCTGTGTGTAATATGTGGTGCTCAAATCAGGATATTTAGTATATTCAACATTACATAATGTAATTATTTTTTGTGGCCCTTTACCAATTTCTCACTAACCTTCCTGCCCCTCCATCTCCCCCTTTCCCGTCTATAGTGGTCTCAGTTCTATTCTCTCCTTTTGAAAGTTCAATGAATTATTGTGATTGTTATATCTTTGTTTTTAAAATTTCTTTATTTTTTTTAGCTCCCACTTAAGAGTGAGGACATGCGGTATTTCTCTTTCTGTGCCTGGCTTATTTCACTTCCATGTGGCTGCGAATGGCAGAATTTCATTCTTTTTTTATGGCATAGTAGTATACCATTGTGTATATGTACCACGTTTTCCTTATCGAGTCATTCATCCATGGACATTTAGGTTGGATCCAACTCTTGGCTATTGTAAATAGAGCTGCAACAAACATGAGAGTACAGATATTGCTTTTTTTTTTTTTTTTAAAGATGACCAGTAAGGGGATCTTAGCCCTTGGCTTGGTGTTGTCAGCACCACGCTCAGCCAGTGAGCAACCAGCCATCTCTATACAGGTATCCAAACCTGTGGCCTTGGTGTTATCAGCACTGCACTCTCCCGAGTGAGCCACGTGCTGGCCCGCAGATATCCCTTTGATGCAATGATTTCCATTCCTTTGGGTATACACCCAGCAGTGGGATTGCTGGATCATTAGGTAGTTCTGTTTGTAGTTTGAGAAATCTTCATACTGTTTTCCATAGTGGCTGTACTAATTTACAGTCCCACCAACAGTGTAGATGAGTTCCCCTTTCTCC
>NW_007752159.1:0-1824 GCF_000696425.1 Galeopterus variegatus
AGCCACACTGGTCTATTTTCAGTTTCTCAAGCATGCAAAGTTCTCTCTCACCTCTGATCTTGACACAAACCGCTGACTGCTAGGAAAGCCTTCCCAACCCCATCCCTACCTGATTCTTCCTCTGAGTGGCATCAACCCATCCTTCAGTTCTCACTTCCAATGTCACCTCAATTAAGAGACAGAACTTCTCTGATCCCCAACCTAATGTGGCTCACTTCTGGGCACATGTATGATACTACCCGATTTTTCCTTTACAGAGCTTATCAAATCCTGTAACTTTCTTGTTTACTTCATTAAATAATTTTTTAATTTATTTATGGTCTATCTACTCTAAGAGTTATAAGTTCCATGAGCACAGGTTACTTATCTGATTCATCTAAAAAGCACCTAGCTTTATTTATTAGGGTCTCAGTAAACATGTGTCGAGTGAATAAGCAGACCCTTAGATGTTTTAGCATAATAAGTTCATAAATTTCGTAGGAGATACCCAGGCAATTCTAAGGATCTATTGAAAACTGTAGGCTCTCTCTCATTTCTCACTTATGAATGAATGAAGACAGGAAGAAAAGAAATGATCTGTTTACATTCTTATCCCCCTGCAACCTATTCACTGTACAGCAGCAGAGTGAACATTGAAAAAATTTGCAGTTAAATAGAATCACATTGTTTTTCCATTTACAGCTCTCAAAGCTTCTCAGAGAAGGTAGCATAAAACAAATAACATACAAGGCCCTTTGTAATTTGACCCCTGCACTTCTTTCCAGACATATTTTACACCACTTAGAGTCACACCCTCTAGCCACACTGGTCTATTTTCAGTTTCTCAAGCATGCAAAGTTCTCTCTCACCTCTGATCTTGACACAAACCGCTGACTGCTAGGAAAGCCTTCCCAACCCCATCCCTACCTGATTCTTCCTCTGAGTGGCATCAACCCATCCTTCAGTTCTCACTTCCAATGTCACCTCAATTAAGAGACAGAACTTCTCTGATCCCCAACCTAATGTGGCTCACTTCTGGGCACATGTATGATACTACCTGATTTTTCCTTCACAGAGCTTATCAAATCCTGTAACTTTCTTGTTTACTTCATTAAATAATTTTTAAATTTATTTATGGTCTATCTACTCTAAGAGTTAAAAGTTCCATGAGCACAGGTTACTTATCTGATTCATCTAAAAAGCACCTAGCTTTATTTATTAGGGTCTCAGTAAACATGTGTCGAGTGAATAAGCAGACCCTTAGATGTTTTAGCATAATAAGTTCATAATTTTGTAGGAGATACCCAAGCAATTCTAAGGATCTATTGAAAACTGTAGGCTCTCTCTCATTTCTCACTTACGTCATTTGCTTGACTTAAATCTTGCTTTCCTGGAGAAAAAAATGCACATTTATACTGCCTAATGTGGTTTGTTAATAGTTTGTATAGAACTTTTGCATCTGTGTCTCATGAAAAACATTGGCCTATAGTTTTTCTTTCTCATACTGTCATCACATTTTGGTAGTAAGGTTATAGTGTCCACATAAAGTGAGTAAGGACTTTTCCTTCTTTTGCTATTGTATTAGTCTGCTTCTCCTGCTTATAACAAAATACACAGAACTGGGTAATTTGTAAGAAAATGAAATTTATTGCTTACAGTTTCTGAGGCTGGGAAGTCCAAAATCCAGGGAACCCATCTTGTGAAGGCCTGTTTTGGTGGTGGCTTCAGCTATACAGGGTATCCCATTGCAAGATGGCAGAAACAGAGAGAGAAGAGAGAGAATAACCTCTCATGTGCTTTTCTTTTAAAGCCCTCAAAACCACACCCACGGCCACCATTTTTAAT
>NW_007752159.1:2695-5711 GCF_000696425.1 Galeopterus variegatus
GGTAGAATTTATTGGTAAAGCTGTCTATGCCTGGAGAATTATTTGTGGGAAAGTTTATTTATAATTCAAAAATCTTTAACCATTAAATTATTATGCATATTTTGTATTTATTTCTCTGACAATTATTGTCAGTTGTATTCTGTTAGTAATTTGCCCATTTCATTTAAACTTATGCAGTATCAGCATTAAATTGTTTATAATGTGTTCTCAACCTTCCAATCTGAACTTTCCACAATCTGAAGTGATCTCTCCTTTTCCATTTTTAATATTAGTGATTTGTGCTTTTTCTCAGTTTCTCTCGATCGTTATTGCCAGGAAGATATCAATAACAGTAGTCTTTAAAAACGTTTTTGATTAAGTCAGTCTCTTTTGTATATTAGTTGTCTATTTAATTCTTGCTCCTGTCCTTATAGTTCCTTCCTTCTACTTTCTTAGAGTTTAATTTCTTCCAGGCATTGCTTATGTGTAGCCTGCACCTGTTTATTTCAGTTTTGTCATCACTCAGTTCATAAAGTATAGACGTAGGCAGTGGAAGAGAAAGAAACATGGAAGAGAGAGAGAAACAACATGTTATCTGAAAGAAACTGACAGCTTGGGAAGCTGTCAGAATTGGAGGCGTCTGCTCTGATGGAGTTTGGATGTGTTGTCCCCACCAAAACTCATATGGAAATCTGATCCCCAGTGTGGCAGTTTGAGTCACGGGACAGATCTCTCATGAGTGGATTAATGCTCGTCCTAGGTGGGGGGAGTAATGAGAGAGTTCTCGCTCTATTAGTTCCCACAAGAAACGGTTGTTTAAAATATCCTGGCACCACCCCTCTCTCTCTCTTGCTTCCTCTTGCCATGGGATCTGCTTGTACCCGCCGGGTGCCTGCTGCTTTCCACTGTGAGTAGAAGCCGCCTGAGGCTGGTGCCAGATGCAGCTGTCCCAGAATCATGAGCCAATAAACCTTTGTTCTTTATAAATTACCCAGTTTCAGGTATTTCTGTTATAGCAACACAAACAGACCAATACGTGCTCTATAAGGCAAAGTAACAAAACAAAAGTGAATATATTTAATTCCACATAATTGTATGTTTAAAATGGTTAAAATGGCAAATCTTATGTTTCATATTTTTACCACAATAAAAAAAATTACAAACATGTAATTTTAAAAATTTGTTAATCATAAGGGAAAAAATTTTAGTTGAATGGACCAACCCATGTGAGATTTGTTTTCAAAGTATAAAACTTATTTCTGAGAAAAAAATATTTTTTAATTTCCCTTCTGATGTCTTCTTATAACCATGGTTTATTCAGTAGTACAGAAGCTCCTCAACTTATGATGGGGTCACATCTCAATAAACCCATCATAAGTTGAAAATATCATAAATTGAAAGTGCATTTAATACACCTAACCTACAGAACATCACAGCTTAGCCTCGCTGACCTTAAACAAGCTCAGAATACTTATATTTGCCAACAGAAGGTCACAATCATCTAACACAAAGCCTACTTTATAATAGTGTTGAATATCTCATGTTATCAAACACTTGATATCTACAGTTATCAAACACTGTACTAAAAGTGAAAAACAGAATGGTTGTATGAAGTACAGCTCAGACAGTACAGTTTCTACTGAATTCCAACTTGTACTACTTGAAGTAAAGTTTCTACTGAATTCCTATTGCTTTTGCACCATTGCAGGGGACTGAGTGACTCCCCAAAGTCATTAAAGCTGAATCCCCACTGTAACTGTGGAGGGTGGGAAATCTTATCATGGTAATTGAAAGGTGGGGCCTTGAAGAGGTGATTAGAGTCTGAGGACCATTCCCTACTGAAAAGATTAATAATGGTGGCCATGGGCATGGTTCTGAGGACTTTAAAAGGAACACACATGAGAGTCTCTCTCTCTCTGCCATTTTCTGCCATATGAGACCCCAGCATTGCTGTAAAGCCACCACCAAAGAAGACCCTCACCAGCTGTGTTCTCTGGACTTGGAACTTCCCAGCCTCTGAAATTGTAAGCAATAAATTTCATTTTCTTACAAATTATCCCATTCCATGTCTTTTGTTATAAGCAACAGAAACAGACTAATGCCATCATCATGAAGTTCAAAAATCATACATTGAACCATTTGAAGTTGGGAACCATCTATGTAGTTTTGTCTTTCAAACATATAGGAATATTCTAGTTCTTTTTCAAATTTTGGTTCATGATGGTCAGAGAATATACTCTATTATTTTAGTCATCTGAAATGTGTACATATGTGGTTTAAAGTCCAGCATATGATCGAGTTTTGTAAATGTTCCATGTGTGCTCAAAAGGTAATTTGAATTCTACAGCTGCTGGATGTTCTACATACATCTATTAGGTCTAATTTGATAATCATGATGATCAAATCTCATGTATTATTACTGATATTTTTTCTGCATTTTCTGTCTGTTACTGAAAAAAGTATGTTAAAGCCTTCTAATATTTTAGATTTATCTATTTCTATTTAGATTTCTATCAATTTTTAATTTATATATTATTAGCTATGTTATTAGGTGCTTTTTGATTTAGAATAATGATATCTTCCTGGTAAATCGTATGTTTAATCATCATGAAGAATTTCTCTTAATCCCTAGTTATCCTTTTTGCCTTAATATCTAACTCGATCTGAAATCAATATAGCAAATTTTATTTTGGTTTATTTACACTTAGTAGCTTTTCCTTCATTTTTCTTTCAAGTTTTATACATCTTTCATTTTAGACATGTATTTTGTCTCTCCTGCTCTATATTCTTTATTCTCTCTTTCTAGTCTTCTTGTTGAACTGCGTTGCTTATGTTTATTCTCCCTCCCCCACCCCCACACCAAGGTTGGTGGTTATATGCACTTTTATCATTCTTTGAGATTACAAAACGCATGCCTGACTTCCCAGGTTCTGGTCATAGATATTATGGTGCCTCTTTTTACCCTTTCTCCAGGCAACACAAGGACCTTAGAATTTTTTAACACTATATCTACTCTCTTGAATTATATAATTATATA
>NW_007752159.1:8717-8951 GCF_000696425.1 Galeopterus variegatus
TTGTCTATGGCCCCTTGCTCCTAGGTGGGACCATGGGAATCCTGTTAGTTGTCTTGCTGGCCTGAGGGCCACCAAGGCCTTCTTCTCCCCTGCAGCCTCCAAGAAACTTCATACAAAGGGCACAGCAGTGGCTTTTGCCAGCTCTTGTCTGTGTGCTCAGCAAGGCCAGCCTTGAAGTGGTTGTGGCTCAAAATGGTTGGAGCGGTCCTTTCTTTCTCTCATTGTGGCTTCTCC
>NW_007752159.1:9174-9437 GCF_000696425.1 Galeopterus variegatus
TGGTAGTAATTAGATCCTAAGATGGCAGGGGCCAAGTGGCAGCACTCAGCCATCAAAAGCAAGGTGGGTGTGATTACTATAATGGACAACAGAGTCAAAGCAGCAATCAGAATCAGCCTGACTTCTGCAGACCTGTGGCATTGGTTAGTTGATTGTGGTGTTCCTAGAAGTGAGATAGATAGGAAGCCTACTAAATTACTTGATCTGTACAAACAGAAAAGTTCTAGGTTGAGTAAACAAAAGTCTAAACCGAATCATTTTTT
>NW_007752159.1:11078-12012 GCF_000696425.1 Galeopterus variegatus
TTCCTGTGAGGACCAGCACGTGAGCCCTGCGGTTGAGCTAAATTCCTGCTTTGCTGCTGATTCTCTGGGGAGGTCTTTTTGAGCAGCTCAGGTTTTAACTGTTGATCTTGTGTGTACTTCTGGATCTTGTGACATCTGGTACACCTGGGTTATGTGGAAACTCTGGTCTGGGCCTGAGTTTTTTCAGCAAACTGCACCCCCTGCTGTTCTATATTCCTGACCAGTCTCCACTGAGTGTGCCTGTACTAACTGGAGGGCAGATCAGCTGTCCATGCAATAACCCAATATTCCCCTAGTAGACATGTCTCCCCCATCCCCTGCACTCCAAACACTTCCCATAGGGTGGGCCATGTGGTCCCTTGTGATGACTCACCAGGCTTTGAGTAGCTTCTTTTTTCAGTTGTCTATGGCCCCTTGCTCCTAGGTGGGACCATGGGAATCCTGTTAGTTGTCTTGCTGGCCTGAGGGCCACCAAGGCCTTCTTCTCCCCTGCAGCCTCCAAGAAACTTCATACAAAGGGCACAGCAGTGGCTTTTGCTAGCTCTTGCTCCGTGTGCTCAGCAAGGCCAGCCTTGAAGTGTTTGTGGCTCAAAATGGTTGGAGCGGTCCTTTCTTTCTCTCATTGTGGCTTCTCCTGCCTTTCATGAACTCTGTAGGTCCCTCTTCCTCTTCCCTTGAGCTCCAGTGGCCCCGGCTTGGCATTTGTTGCTTTTTAATAGTCATAAATTGGTTAATTGTAGGAGAGAGTGATGCTGGGGACCGTCTATTCTGCCATCTTGATCAGAAGTCTAACCTGAATCAAAAAAAACAGAGGGTCGTGACCCCTTGATCAATTCCCAGACTTAAACCCATGTATGGACCCAGAACCTCTTCAATAAAGGGGAGGTTAGTTCCCCTTGAGGGTACTACTGCCAAAACTTTATGCTGTTAATCT
>NW_007752160.1:0-824 GCF_000696425.1 Galeopterus variegatus
CCCACTGTCCAACTGGGTTAGATGTATCAGCCTTTGCTGTGTAAAAAATCACACACAAAAATCAACTACCCACCAAAAAGAAAAGGAAAGACGATGTATTGGCTTTAGAAGAATTTTTTAGTTTCATCAGGTTTCTATGAATCAGCATTTGGGTTGAGCTAAGTTGGGAAATTCCTCTATTGGTGTTGCCCAGATTACAGNCACAGAAATAATTGTGATGTGTGTGCAGACTGAATGTTATTCTGTGGCATTTGCATTTGTGAGTTTCTTGTTGAATCTTCAGCAAATGAAGTTTTTGGTATTCTCCTGTACTGAGCTGTCTGCCTAGCATACCTGGTTTGAATTTACAGAAGTTTATGCACAACCTAGTTTTCAGGGACAGTGATATCTAGGAGAGAGTTTAAGGTGCTAGATAATGGTCACTTTGTTTTGTTTTGGAGGAATGGAGGTTGCCATGGATTGAAAGTTTTCCTCAACCAAAATAATTGATGCTTAAGTTTTGTCCCATAAAGTTCCAGGTATTGGAAACTTGGTCCCCACGTGACTGAAGGGAGTGGGAAATCCTGTTATGATAATTGAAAGAGGGGCCTGGAAGAGGTGATTAAGTTGATGGTTTAACTGTGGACATGGGCATGGTTCTGAGGGCTTTAGAAGAAAAGCAGTTGAGAATCTCCCTCTTTCTATGCTCTGCCATTTTCTGTCACTCGAGACCCCTGCATTGCTGTAAAGCCACCACCAAAGAAGACCCTCACCAGACGTGTTACCTGAATTTGAACTTCCCAGCCTCTGAAACTATAAGCAATAAATATTTCATTCCCTTACAA
>NW_007752160.1:6192-6661 GCF_000696425.1 Galeopterus variegatus
ATCCGTATATACTCGGTCAGTTTCCTTGTATTGTACAATGTGGGGGGTACAGACATTAGTGGAACAACTTCATTACTCTTAATTTCTTGGTGACTTTCAAGGTTCATAAATATTTCCGCTGAAGTCAGCATCTCCAAATGGAGTTCCTGATGTCACTACTGGAATATTGCCAAGGTGTCATCTACATGCGTTTTTCTTCAGTTTCCAATGAGATTTTTCTCACTTCTCTTCAGTCCCTCTCCAGGTGTCTTGACAGACATCCATCTAGCACTGAAATTCTCCTTTGAGGTCCAGTTTCTGCTCTGTCTCATAGCCAATGCCACATTTGGTAGCTATTTATTACTGCAGCATCCCATTTTCAGGTACCAAATTTAATTACAGTGACCTATTCTAGTTAAAAATCCACCTGCAAGACATGGCAGTTTATATGAAATTATTACCACCTTTGGTTCTCTGGCTTAGAAAATCT
>NW_007752160.1:8547-9151 GCF_000696425.1 Galeopterus variegatus
CCACTTGGGTGTGAGAAATGACTATTCTGCACAGTTTTTTAACATTAAAGGTACCGTTTTGCTGCAAGAAATTACTCAGGGACTAATGATCAGCTTTCTACTCTAAGGAGTTTGTTTATGAGCTTTGTCTGTTTGGGCTTGAGTAACTTTGTGCCTTTGGGTCGGCAAAGATGTGACAACAAAAAGAAAATTTTTTTCTGAGTTTCTGTTAGCTAGAGAAATAGAAACTCCTAAAATTTCTTAAGTGCCTTGGCAAAATTTGTCTGTCCGTGTACTGAGTTCTGCAAGTGTTGAAACAGATACTCACTGTTAATGGCAATCCAGCCAAGATNCTAAGGTCTTGTCTACAGCACTTAATGGATTACCTATTGGAGAAAACAAAGTTTAGCCATGTGAAAAGGTCTAGTTTGGTCTGAAGTGTGATTTGGATTCAACCCTGTGTGATGAACTAGTGAGTTTGGAATACTATGTCACGAGTGAACTTAAAGCTTTAAGGTCTTTGTGTGTATGAATATGTGTTTAGGTGTGTTTATGCGTGTGTATTCCTATTATGTTGCATGCTGTGTCTTGGAATTTGAAACAACTTGCTCTGGAGCTCAGGCTG
>NW_007752161.1:0-238 GCF_000696425.1 Galeopterus variegatus
AGAGAACTTAAAGAAGTCTGGTGTGTAACCATAAACTTGCAGTAAATTCTGCTATAGAGACAATTGTAAGAGATATTTTTTAATCATTTTTAAATCATTTTTTAAACGATTTTTAATCATTTTTTTTTGTCTCATTTACATTTACTCCAAGCCATGGGGAAAAAAATGAAACAAAGTGAAACAAAAACCTAAGAAATGATGCCCATTCAGAAGGGTTAATGCCTTCTTGCAATGTTCT
>NW_007752161.1:3865-6167 GCF_000696425.1 Galeopterus variegatus
GTGTGTGTGTGTGTGTGAGTGTGTGTGTGTGTGTGTGTGTGTTTTCTTTGCTTTCCAGCTGGGCTTCTTGATCAGTATGCATTGCCCAGAAGTGTATCACTTAAGAAGTTTTGCTCCCTGGAATGACTCTGGCCATGCCTAGCATGCTATAATCCATTTTATCAGCTTCATGTAGACAGGTTTAGTGTGTAATTCCTGTCCTTTCCTCCTTCTCATATGTCTTTTGAACCACAAGGTCTCTAGTTGTGGAATTTTCCTTTATCTTCTGCTGCAAACCTCTAGGGCTGACGAAAAATTGGTTCTTTTCCTGTTGCCTGATTGAAAGGGATATGAATTCAAATCACTTCCAAGTTTAAATTGGCTTTTCATTTACGGAGTCCTTCCTCACATATTTGTCCTGGTTAATGGCTGAGATTTTTCATTGCTAAGTGCTTTGGCTTTCTTCAGAGGAAAAGCACTATCTAAGTGCAAAATGTTACAATTAATATTAAAATGAGATTCATTGGGTTTAAAAAGGCTTTAAAAGAAGCACAAGAAATTGCAGAAGAAAGCAGCATGTGGTTCTTTGTATTTTATAGATATGCTTTTTCACACACAAAAAATGTGGACATGGTTTTTCAATGTAAGTAGTTTTTAGAAAAGAAACATTTAAAAATTACACATGCAAACATACAGTATTAAGAATTCTGAAATACCAGAAAGAAGCACTACAGGATTTTTTTTATATTACACACATTTTAAATTTAAACTGACATAACATTTTCACTCTGCTCTATTTTATAGCTTTTATAGCTGATCAAACATACATGTACTCAACTATAACTATTTCATTAACATTTTTGGGTAATAAAAAGGTCTCATTATTTCTTAAATGCGGTAATGAGAAAAACACCAACACAAAACAACCATTTCATAATGCCCTTAAAAATAGTGAAAATATAGTGTTCATGTAATTCTGAGTTATACCTTTGTTTAATATGAAAATAATTTCCTACTTTATAAATACAAAAAAGTAAATGTTTTAAATAATAGTTTGTTAAAAGAAAAGCTTTAGACAAATTAAATTTAACAGAGTTTAATTAAGCAAAGAACAATTCATGAATCAGGTAGTTGCCAGAACCAGTATAGGTTCAGAGTGATTCCAGGGCTGCAGCGCGGTCGGCTAAGACTCCGACAGAAAAAGGAAAATGACGTACGGAAAAGGACGCAGGTAAAGAAACAGCTGGATTAGTTACAGCTGGGTGTTTGCCTTATTGGAACACGGTTTGAACATTTGGCTGCCTGTCATTGGCTGAGACTTGGCTGCTAGTTACAAGAGTAGATTACAGTCTGTTTGCACATCAAGTTAGGATATAATTCACTATGTCTGAAGAAACTTTTAGGCCAAACTTAATTCAACAATTCCCCCCAACCTCTCATTTTTGAGAGATTGACCAAATCTTTAGGTAGGCACATGCATCATTCTGTGTCATTATTGTAAATAGACTTATTTGGTCTCAAATTCCACTGGGAGAGCAGAACAGTAGATTTTATAAGGTGGGATCAAGGAAACAGAACAACCNCGGTCTGTTTTGAGATCTATCTGCTTCCGTAAAGTTTCAGTTTGATTATGTGGCACTTAATGTGAGTGATTCCATTTTGGTTTGGTCTGATCTGTTGAGGACTAGCCAAGGAGCTCAGTTCAAAACAATGGCTTCCCATGGTTTTGATTAACAATTTTCCCCTTGTGGTCAGGTTCTCACCAGGTGAGAGTGTTACCAATACTTAGTGCATTATACTCTCAATTACCATCCTTTTAGGTTTCCAGCCTCAACACATCATTTATAGGTTATGATATCCTCGTGATCATGCATTTCTATAACTTTTTGTCATTCCAGTTGAAGAGAGACCATTTGAAGTTCCACAGATAGCTGCATGCAACCATTTCAAACTTTTGAGAGACTAGAGCACACCAGGAAGACTACTATTTTGACAATCAGCAGCATATTACCAAGAGTTTGGAGTATACTCCTTAGCCAGGGTCTCCATAAAGCAAACCAAAGATAGATTAAAGAACAAGCCAGGTGAAGAGTCTACCCATTTTAACCAAGCAGGCTTTTGTGAATGCCCTGCAACTGAGCCTTTATAATACCCAATGTACACTTCCAGGTGCAATAAGAAGTGTCAGCAACTGCACAGATTCTTCCATGTTTATCCAGTAGACAATCTAGAGCAATTCTATTAGCTAGCACAACTTTAGCAAGAGAACTTAAAGAAGTCTGGTGTGTAACCATAAACTTGCAGTAAATTCTGCTATAGAGAC
>NW_007752161.1:6937-8949 GCF_000696425.1 Galeopterus variegatus
GAAACAAAAACCTAAGAAATGATGCCCATTCAGAAGGGTTAATGCCTTCTTGCAATGTTCTCTTCAATTTATAATGCAGGTTAGGATAAGTGAATTAATGTTCTGTTTCTGAGTGATTATGAAGAAACAAAGATAATATTAGAAATTTTAGCCCATCCTGGCTCTTCATTTTTTTATCTATCAAGATATGTTTGCCCATGGTGAGGGTGGATGCAAAATTCTCCACAAATAAAATTATACCCCGCAGCTGCACACACTGCCTTTTTGTTCTTAGTTCCATTATTCATAAATATATTACTTGGGATGGTGAAATTAGCAGTTTCTAGCCAAGGGTCTGAGGTGAAGTTACTACAGGTTAAAAGATCACTATCGTACCCAGGCACATAAATCAGTCTGCAATAAACTCCTTTTAAATTTTTGGTGCAATCCTGTCTTGTGATATACTTATTGGTCCTGGTTCTTATGCTGGTTATGTCCAAACAGGGTCCAAAAATCTTACTGCTAACACAATTTAAACAACAGTTATGTTAGGTATATTGCCAGAGTTACCCACTGGGTAAAACAGTGAATCTCCTAGGTCACAGAAAAATTTGGGTTTGGCATGGCAGATTCAACACTCATTCAGGTTACCCAAAAAAAGCTACTAATTGTGTACGCTTAATTACAGAATTATTCCGCCAATTGAAAGTGTTAGGCATAAGTAAGAAAATATTAAGAGGAATAAGAATTTCACACTGGCAGAGAAGTCTTCAGTTGTGATCTTGGGAAAGCTGTCCAAGTCTAGGATGCTATCTAAGGAGAAATTTCCCTGCTTAGCCACCTTAAGGTCTCCAAATGGGTGTACAGCTCCAAGAGTCTGGAGGGCCCTTTAGCTGTGAGATGTGAACCAAGGTTCAACGTCTGAAATTTTACTGCAGTGTGGGTAGCCAGGGCACCCTTTCTTTGATGTCCTTTTCAGAAGATGCAATCTCTGGATTTTAGATCATGAACAGTTTGATTGTACTCAGTTGGTATATCATAAAAGCTTCTTCTACCTGGTAAAAATGCACTTTGGCATAGTGCATCAAAGGCTTTCAGTATTTAGTCAATTCAGAGTTTAGGAGAGCAGGAGATACACAAAGTTCTACTATGAGAGACATAAGCTTTCCAATAAATATTTCATAAGGTGTTAACCTACGTTTTCCACCAAAAGTAGATCTGAACAATATCTTGGACCATGGCAATTTAGTCAATGTAGAAAGCTTTGCCTAACGTTATTGAATCTGTAATACTTCATTTAACTGCTTTATAACCTGTCCTGTGAAACAAGTACCTCTATCACTGTAGATTTTGTCTAGCAATGTCCCTTGAAAGAAACACATTTTTAAGTAATGTTTTAGCTACTGTTATAACATTGGTCTTCCTGCTTGGGGAAGCTTGTGTACAATCAGAAAATATGCAATGAAAATGGCATTTGAATGAAATCCCTCTATAATGTTTAAATGGCACATTAGGTAGCAAAAGCATACTTAATTTTTTCTCTCTATTGAAATAAAATTGATTATATGTATTTGTGGGGTACAGAGTTGAATATCCATACCTATGTACAATATGTGTGGATTGTACAATATGTACAATATGAGTTGATCACCTCAGCATAATTGGTATATTCATCACTACAAAATGTAATCATTCTTTGCAACCCTTTACCAATTTTCATTAACCTCTCCTTCCTCTCCCTCTTTCCAACCTCTAGCAACCAGAGTTCTGGTTTTTTTTTTAAAGTTAACATATTATTGTGATTATTGTACATTTCCTTCTTTTTTATTTATTTGTTTGTTTTTTTTAACTCCTAATTGTGAGTGATGACATGTGGTATTTCTCTTCCATACCTGGCTTATTACAATTAACATAATTTTCTCCAAGCTCATCTATGTTGTTGTGAATGGCAGAATTTCATTCTTTTATATGGCTGAGTAGTATTCCATGGTGTGTGTGTGTATATATGTGTGTGTGTGTGTGTGTGTGTGTGT
>NW_007752162.1:0-1769 GCF_000696425.1 Galeopterus variegatus
GTCCACATAAAAACTTGTGTGTGAATATTTATAGGAGCTTAATTCATTTTTTGAAACCTATGGAAAATATAAAAAGATAAGTGATCACCAAAACCATGATGGAGAGGAGAAGGAAGGAGGAAGGATTAAATTGGTGCAGCACAGAGAAATTTTTAGAGCATGAAACTGTTCTGTTTGATACTATGATGATGGATACAGGTTACTATCCATTTGTAAAACTCCATACAACGTTGTAGCGCAAAAAGTAGACAGAAATATAGGCAACTAAGAAAAAAATATTTAGGAGGTTGGGGGATCACAGGATGGAGTATTGAATATGACAGATAATCTCACTGTATTGCAAATGGATGAAACAACCTCACTGAAGGTAGTGGAGGGGACAAGTTGTTGACTTAATTTTGGAAATGAGTAGTCTGTAAGACTAATGGCAAAAGAAACTATGCTTAAGCACTATACTCTATTAAATTTGCTTCACACAGGGGTATTGGTTAACAATTCTAATACTGCTATGAATGTATACTGGAAGTGAATAATTAAGTAAGTGGATGGTGGGGCCCAGTTTTCTCACTGTTGGAGTGAGTTAGAAATAAGCAAGAGGAGAAGTTAGAATGANTTATTGGTGGGAGCTAAAAATAAATAAATAAATTCACTCACACACACACACAAAAAAAAACTGGGGTGGGGGGGAAGAAGATATAACAACTACAATTTTTTAAGTTGTTACAACAAGCAAACAGAAAGGACATTGTTGGGTGGGAGGGGGGAGGGAGGGAAGTTTTGGTAATGGGCCACAATAATCAACCACATTGTATATCGACAAAATAAAAATTTAAAGGAAAAAAATAAAATAAAATAAAAAGAATGTAGCAGAACTCCTAAAACTGAAAGATTCATTCAGTGAAATAAAAAACACAACTGAGAGCTTAAGCAGCAGGCTAGAGCAAGCAGAAGAAAGAATTTCTGATCATGAAGATGCTTTTTTCAAAAAAACTAAGGCAAACAAAAAAAAAGGAAAAAAGAATTTTAAAAAATGAAGAAAATCTAAGAGAGTTATCAGACAACCTTAAGCACACAAACATCTGAATCATGGATATTCCAGAAAACAAAACAAAAAAGAATGGAGAAAGCAGAACAGAACATCTAAGAACTGGGCAAAATTTTAAAGATGTAACAAATAAATAATTTGAATACCAGAAGGAAAAGAAATAAGAGAGCAAAGGAAATGTGTAAAGTAATAATGTCTGAGAACTTTCCAAAACTAATGACATGAAACCACAGGTCTAGGAAGCTCAATGAATACCAACCAGGATAAATGCCAAAACAACACACAAAAAAACAAAACACTCTACCTAGATATGTCATATTCAAACTGCAGAAAACCAGAGACAACGAAAAAATCTTGAAAAAAGCCAGAAGGGCAAATAATACCTTACTTATAGACGAAAAAGGATAAAATTACATTGATCTTCTAGTCAGAAACCATGCATAGACCTACACACCTATTAGAATGGCTAAGACACTCCCCCTGCACCCCCCCCCCAAATGACAATACAGATCACTGTCAAGGATGCAGAGCTGGTGGGAATGAAAAATAGTATAACCCTTTTGGAAAACAATTTGTCAGTTTCTTACAAAGCTAAACATAATTTTGTTATAGTATCTGGCAATCACACCCACTAGTATTTACCCAACTGATGTGAAAACTCACGTCCACATAAAAACTTGTGTGTGAATATTTATAGGAGCTTAATTCATTTTTTGAAACCTAT
>NW_007752162.1:2688-4323 GCF_000696425.1 Galeopterus variegatus
GTAAGACTAATGGCAAAAGAAACTATGCTTAAGCACTATACTCTATTAAATTTGCTTCACACAGGGGTATTGGTTAACAATTCTAATACTGCTATGAATGTATACTGGAAGTGAATAATTAAGTAAGTGGATGGTGGGGCCCAGTTTTCTCACTGTTGGAGTGAGTTAGAAATAAGCAAGAGGAGAAGTTAGAATGATTGATGTGATAGTGGATTAGAGTTGACAACATCAGTAATCATGATAGCTTAATATGGATTAGGTGGTTCTGTAGAGAAATAGTTATAGGTATGTGTATATACATGGGTTGGTATACACATATATACCCTTGTCCTATCTGCTGAGAGGGCCTAGAAGCAACAACATCCAGTAGCAATAAGCACACCTAGCATTCAAATCTGGGTTTTTAATACTATTCTAACAAAAGAAATGGGGCTCCTTAGAGAAATGGACTGGGATGGGAAACGTACAAGGTGGGCCTAGAATATGTTATACTGTCAAAAAGTAAGATAGTGTGAAACACAAACACACATTGGTGTATTGCTGGGGGTATGTCAAAGGGACACAGGAGTCAACTGAAAGAGCTCTCAATAGCCAAAGCTGGAAAAATTTGAGTAACAAAACAGAGTAGTTCTGGATTATAATCTAAAGTGTAAAGTAAATTTCCATGAGTTTAAATTGATATAAATAAATATTGATTGAATATATAAATAAATGGCAGATAAGAGACAAATATCTCATGCAGAAGAATTCCAAATAATTTATGTAGTTGGGTCCACTTTCAAGGAGGTAAAGCATAACTCCCCACTCCTTAAATGTGGCCTGAACACAGTGACTTCTTTTTGAAGGGAAGTCAACATGGAAAAAAGAAATGGAAAGCAGGGAGAAAAGAACGAGTTTACAGTGGAGAAACCTGACAAACATTACCTTGGCCTGGTGATTTAGGTTTACATCAACGATAAGTTGTGTTTATAGTGTGTATCCTTTATGTGACATGATGAAAATGGCACTTTACCTTTTTTATCTTCCCCCACAAAATCCATGTCTAGTCAAGAGGACAACACCAGACAAATTCCAACAGAGAAACATTTTACCCGGTCAGTACCCTTCAGAACTATCAAGGTCATGAAAAACAAGGAAAATCTGAGAAACTATCACGGCCTTGAAAATGTGAGGAGACATGATGACTACATGTGGTATCCTGAATGCAACCCTGGAACAGAAAAAAAGACTTTAGATAAAAACTAAGAAAACTTATATAAAGTTCTGCTTTAATGAATAATTATGTATCCATATTATTAATTAATATCATTAATTTTAACAAATGTACCATAAGAAGATCAAATGTAATAATAGGGAAAAGGAGGTATATAGGAGCCGACTGCACTATCTACAGAACTTTTCTGTAAATATAAAACTCTTCTAAAATAAAAAAGTTTATTATATATATATAATATAGCCAAGAGGCTAACATAGGCCAACCACTGTTTTAAGGAGATACTAAGCAAGAAAGTCAACATCTTTACTCTCATGAGCACTTGTTCTAGTAATAGAGACACATTAAAAACAACTAAACAAATAAATAGGCCTGATATAATTCCAGACAGTGATAAACTTTATGCAGAAAAATTAAACAGG
>NW_007752162.1:5139-7390 GCF_000696425.1 Galeopterus variegatus
GGATTGAGTGTTAGAGGATGATGACGGGGAGAGTGGTTATTTTAGACACAATGGTCAAAACCATCTCCCTTAGGAGGAAATAGAGCAGATACCTGGATAAACAGACAATGAACCACTGCAGTTCTGAGCAGAGGAAATAGCAAAGCAGAGGCACTGAGGCAAGAACAAGCTTGGGGTGTCTGGAGAAAGGCTGCAGACCAGTGTGGCTGAAGCAGGAAAGACATCAGAGTGAGGGCAGAGCCATGAGCAGAGCCCATTTACGTAGGGCCTTGATAGCCAGAGTTCACATCATATTCCAAATATGAAGAGAAGTATTGAGGGGTTGTCAGCAGTGGAGTGACATGTGCAAATTCATATTTAAAAATCACTCTGGCTGCTGCGTAGAAAACAGATCTTTGAAGGGTAAAAGAGGACATTGAGAGATGAGTTAAGAGGTGAGAACAGCGATTCAGGCAAGAAGTCGGGGTGGCCTGAACTAGGGTGGCGGACACTTAGTGCCATGAACCCTAGGTTCTGGGAAATTGTTTTTGCAATTGTCCTTGTCCTTCTGTTATTAGCAATATGGCAGACAAGATATCTGAAGATGCTCCTGCTAAAAATACCTAGAAAACTTGATTTTTAAAAAAATAAGGAAAACAACCCTCAAAGATATGGTTGAAGAAAGTCAGAAAGACCCTTAGAGTCCAAAGACAATGAAGATGCTAGCAGAGTCAGAACATCAAGAGATCCTGTATTGGTTTCCTAGGGCTGCCATGACAGAGTACCACAACACCAGTAATTTATTCTCCCACAGTTCTGGAGGTTAGAAATTTGAGGTCAAGGTGTCAATAGGACCGTTCTCCCTCTAAAGGCTCTAGGGAAGATCCTTCCTTGTCTCACCTAGCTTCTTTCTGGTGGTTGCAGGCAATCCTTAGCATTCCTTGGATTGGAAATGCATCACTCTAATCTCTGCCTCTGTCATCCTTTGACACTCTCCCTGTGTCTGTCTCTGTGTCCAAGTGTTCCTCTTTTTATAAGGACACAAATCATTAGATCGGGGTCCATCTTGGGAATTTAAATTAGTACAACCATTATGGAAAACAGCATGGAGTTTCCCCAAAATTTTATAAATAGAACTGCCATATGATCCAGCAATTCTACTACTGGGTATATATCCCAAGAAAATGAATCACTATGTAGAAGAGAATTCTGCACCTCCATGTTTATTGCAGCACTATTCACAAGAACCAAGATATGGAATCAACCTAGGGGCCCATCAGTGGATAAATTATAAAGAAAATGTGTATAGATATTCTTTGTTATCCATGGAGGATTAGTTCCAAGACCCCCACAGATACCAAAATCAGCAGATGCTCAAGTCCCTTGTATAAAATGGCATAGTATTTGCATATAACCTACACACATCCTCTTATATACTTAATATCACCTCTAGATCACTTGTAANATTTTTATTTGTATTATTTTTATTGTTGTACTGTTATTTTTTAATTTTTTCAAATATTTTTAATCTTCCATTGGTTGAATCTGAGGATGTGGAGCCTGTGGACATGATGGGTTAACTGTATCTACACAATGGAATACGATTCAACCATAGGAAAAAAAGAAATTCTGGCATTTGTGAAAACATGGATGGACCTGGAGGACATTAAGTGAAATAAGCCCAGCACAGAAAGGCAAATGTTGTATGACCTCACTCATATGTGGGATCTACAAATGTTAATCTCATAGAAGAAGAGGGTAGAATGGTGGTTACTAGAGACTTGAGTGGTTAGGGGGTGGGTGGAGAATGGGAAGATGTTGGTTAAAGGATATATAATTACACTTTGATAGGACAAATATTTTAAAATATTGTTCAGAATAAGCAAATACAGAGAGACAGAAAGTAGATAAGCAATTTCCTGGGGCCAGGGGGTGGGGTAGAGGATGGGGATAGGTGGAGGGTAGGGGGAGGAAGGGGGAATGAATGACAGCTAATAGTTATGGAATTTCTTTTTCGGATGATGAAAATGTTCTAAAAACGATTGTGGTGATGGTTGTACAACTCTGAACAAACTGAAAGCCATTGGATTGCACACTTTAAATGTATGGACTGTATTCCAAGTGTTGGTCTCATCGCTTCAAAACAACCTGCTTCTTTTTTTTTTTTAAGATGGCGACGGGTCTGGAGCGGCCGTGCCAGGAGACAGCGTGACCCTGACAAGTGTGCGCTGTGATACCAGAGTACTATTTGCATTTCCAAGAGCAACAAAAA
>NW_007752162.1:8390-8949 GCF_000696425.1 Galeopterus variegatus
GTCTCAGCTGAAAGACAAGGTTTGTAGAAGACACGCCTCAGCCCTGTTCTGAGCACACAGAGTGGGGAGGGGTCCGGCAAAAGGAGGCGGAGTCTCAGAAATAAATAAATAAATATATAACAATAATTACACACCATGCGGGAACCCTTTGCAAGGCTCAATAGCCCCATCTAGTGTACACAGAGTGTGAAAACACCCTGATAGCAAGGTGCAGAACACACACACCTTACGGGACTGGTAGGGTGGAGCAGAATGTCCGCAGAGGTCCAAGATCCGAGTGAAAATCCCTGCCAAAATGAACAAACTACCAAAAAGAGATACCAGAAATGCAAAAAACCAAGAAAGTACACCACCAAAAGTTAATATATCTCAAACTCTAGATCTTATAGAACAAGAAACCCTTGAAATGAATGACGAGGAATTTCGAGTGATAATTCTAAAGAAACTGAATGAGATACAAGAAAACTCAGCTAGATGGTGTGATGAAACGAGGAAAAATATACAGGACCTGAAAGAGGAAATGTACAAGGAAATCAATGTCCTAAAAAAAAAATGTAGC
>NW_007752163.1:0-6989 GCF_000696425.1 Galeopterus variegatus
CAAATTTCTTTCTCTTTATTCATTTCTTTATCACCTAAAATTTTTCCTCCTTTTATCATGTATTTTATTAAGGCTTTATCTGTTGTTACTTGTGATCCTTCTGATTTAGTCATTACTTCTTAAATGATTTTTTTTTTATTTCTAATATTTTCTTAAGTTTGGTCACTTCCTTATGGAATGTTTCCCATGTTTTTATGGCTTTGTATTTCTGATGTGCTCTTAGTGTTTGTAGGAATGCTATCCTGCACTTTATTATTATTTTTTCTATATCGTAACAGCAAAGCAAGGCATTTGATCTCAATACTTTGTATTGCTCACTTTTATTATTATTGTTTTTTTTTTTTTTTTTTTGAAATTAGAAGACTAGAAGATGGTGGGTTTCAGGGAAGCTTTTCCAACCTCACCAAGTTTTACTTTCTGTTGTTTTAGTGTAATGTTCAAAAATACGGGTAAGTGCTCTTTGAGATATTCTAGCTCTGTTTCTTCCTCCCCATCCGCCACCCCCACTTATGTGGACCGTCTCCTTCCTTAATCTTTATTGATCCAGTCAATTTTGTTGACACTCAGTGGTTGCTTTCCCATGCCAGACACTGTTCTGAGTGTTTCATCTCTAAAGCTCGCAGGGGCCACATTGCCCCGGCCACCTTCAGATCTTCCTACTGTGGCTCCTCTGCATTCACCCACTCTTGGACTAGGAAAAAACCTCTCCCAGTTTTAGGCACTGTCCTCATAGTGGCCCACTACACTACCCAGGAAATATCTGTGGCCTGTTTTGAAATTCCCCTTTCCTTTCTTAGCATCGTCCGATGTAGTTGCTTCCTCTGCTTCTTCCTGCACAGGTACTGATATCATACAGGTCTGTGGCTGCTGGTGCTTTCTCTCTTCTGTACTTGTGTTTTGAATTTCCTAAAGATACTTTGTCACCTTTGTTTTGGTGTAAATTGCATTGTGCACTTTTGACTTTGAGAACTATTTTCTCTGCTTTGATGTGGGAATCTGTTTAAGTTAAAAAAATCACACCTCTGCTGCCATTTTCTAGAATCTCTCACACTTAGAATTTTGTTTCCAAGAATTTTTGCTCATTTTATGAAACTTAAATATATCCTTTTTGGAAAATATTGGCAATTTGAAGATATGCAAAGGTAACTGGAACAACAGTAGCAATTTTTATCATAAATTGCCCTTGGAAGACCTTTGTAGGAGAGAAACATCATTTCAGCCTACAAGTTCTGAAGATTTTTATTTTTTTAATGAGGAAACCTGTTCCATTCTTCATAGTCCCACATTGAGACCAACTGATTTATAGTTCAGAGCACACATTGAACAACTTCTGGAATGGAACCATTACTTCCATTGTAGTCTTTATGAATGGAACCTCTGGGATCAATTTGAGAAGCGATGGCTTTCACAAAGATTATGATATATATGGTTTTCATGTATTCTGCTTAGATGACAAAGGGATAGTAAAAACCTGTAAAATTTTTGTTTAAGCCGCTGGCCTCCCAATATCCTGCTTACATGATTACATAAATCTTATTATCACTATTTTGAGTTATCATTCATATTTTCCTTCCATATCACCAAGAAACTGTGTTTGTTTATGGACTTTTTTAGGCTTTTTCTCTAATTGCTTTATTTATATCTTATATGTGAGAGGGTAAGTATAAACACCTATCCTCAGCTTTCTGTAAATTCATCTAACCGTGAGAGACTGATTCCTGGGGGCTTTCTGTCCCCAGCAGATACCCTGATCATTTGATAATCTCTTACTTTGGAGTATACCCCTAGACAAAGTTGTGATTATCAGGCTTGTGGTAATTGGATGAGCAAGTTACTTTGGCCTATTCAAAGATAGATGCTATTACTGGATTATGGTTCTAAAATTAAGCCCCAGTCTCTACCACAGATACACAGACACAATTATCAGTCTATCTTCTGACTATGTTCATGAGTTCATATTTAACTTAAGATTTGCCTATGACACTGCTTTTTCTGACAAGGAGACACTTATTGCTGGGGCATCTTTTCGCTTGATTATTAAGATTATATCCTTCTTGCTGTACTCCCTCGAGCTTTAATTACAGGATTGCAGCATGTTCAAAACATGCTGCCAGATTTCTCACTTGCATGAGAGACAGAACACATATTTCACATCCCCTGTACTTCCTTTATCCCTCTTATTGATTTCCTAGGCAATTCTGTATTGATTTTATCTTCATTTTTTCAATGCCTCCTCGGTCTTTTTCCTTCTTATTTCTCTGAGCTCTTAGAACTCTGGATTTCTCCTTGTTCAGTCAGGTCATCCAATTAGGATTTATGTGTGATCCTCTTTTGCCACTCTGAGGACTCTCTGTGATCCAGGCTGGAGCCCAAATATTCTTAACAGGATGACTTTTATCTCAAATTCACACTGCCTATCTAAGCTCTGGTACCCTCGCCAGTGCTTGTCTAAAAGTGTAAAAAGAAATGCAGCAAGAGCTTTCCTGCCTAAAAGTTGATACTCTCTGCCCTCCCACAGTCAGACCAATCCCACCATCTGTGTTACTCTTGTGCTTACTAATGGTGCCATACCTTTGTCTTTGGGACTTCTTTCAACTAAGCACCTGCAAAAAGTGTTAGCAATCAGGAAGGAATACAGGGTTTCTCAACATTCTCAATTCTCTTCTCATAACACATTATTTTGGCTTGGGAGCTGTGCACAGCTTGGCTTCTCATAGTGAAAAGAAAAAAGAAAGCAAACAAACAAACACAGGCTCCTATTGGGGCAGTAGACACCATGGCAGTCTCTATTAGGGGAGCCCAGCACCTAGTTTAAGGCAGAGTCCCTTAGTGCATGCAAAACTTTAGACAAAAGAAAAATAGCAAATGCCACCTGTTTTGAAATTTAAGCTGGGGTATGATCTTCTTATGAGTAAACCTTAGTAGACAGAGATCTTACTCAAGACAGTGGCTTGCCTGAATGCTGTAATTCAAGGTTCATAGGAACTAGAAATTGGTGGAGCTTAAATTTGGTGTGGAAGGCTAGGGTATCATATGAGGGAACTTCAGAAACCTTGTGGAAAAGCAGAGTTGAAAGATAATACTAATCTTTCCATGACTTTTTGAAGTACCCTTGTACTCTCTGAAATATTTTTTGTTTCTTTAATTGTTTACAAATCTGAAATCCATAAAGGCAAATATATGAGTCTTAGAATATTACTTCTCCAAATTAAATGTTTTTTTTCAGATTTTTTTTAAACTACTGTGTTCCTTTTCTCCCTATCTACCTACACAGACTCAATTCTGAGTCAGCCCTGTTCGCAGAGATAGCAAGTTCATTATTATGCCTACAAACATTGAGCCGGACAATAGGAAGTGATTTTAGTCAATGAAATGCTATATTATTCTATTTATTTGTTTTACTAATATGAATAGAATATCTTCTCTGTCCTTCCCCAGTCCTATTTGCTGGAGATAGTAAAATCCCTGTTTTGTTCCAGGCAATGTTCTTAGGTTTTAAAGGATAGAATCTTACAACAGTAGATGAATTAAGAAGGATGAGTTACTGCAACTAAAACGGTCAATGCATCAATGGGACTAGTTGGATGCAATCAGAATACAGCTTTACTTTTCCCCCAATTCAAATTCATTTCATGAGATGAATTCTTGCCCATCTCTATCCCTGCATAATGGATTCTGCTAGTGCCCATGTACATCTCTATCCTGCCACTTTGCCCTGGCATGCCACACAAGGCAAGCCCTCCACCCCACCCTGCCCATCTCCCTGTGTGGAGGTGGGACTAATTCTGTGCTGCAGTTTGTGCTTCAGAGCTTCCCTGTGGAACCAGACTGAAGACTGAAGTTGGTCTCCAGCTGAGACCACTCTCTTGCTTAGCTGTGTTTCCTCCTTATCTAGCTTTCCCTAATCACTCTCTCCTGAGAGTGCTCCTCCCCTAAAATTCACTTAAACAAGAATCACATCTTAAGCTCTGCTTCTAGGGGATCTGGACAAAAACAACCTAGATAGAATTTGAGGGAGGATCTAGAGCTTATTTGCTCATTGTAGTTAAAAAAAAAAAAAATCTTCTGTTAACTTTTAGTCCCAAGAAAAGTTTCATTTCAGTAACTGAAAAGTGCAAATTTGAACTTCTCCTTTCATCCAACTTGGACCTGGAGACCATGTCTGTCTTCTTTCTTTACTCTGTTTTCTTGTGCTTCTTGGTCCCTTCCTGGTGGCTGTTGGCGCTGGTTAGACCACTGATCTCTGCAGGGGTGAAGGCAGGAAAAGAGAAGAGATAAGGAACAGGAAAAATCTTACTCAACTGACCTAGTCATTTCTCATTCCTTCTCTGACCATTGCAATTGTTGAGAGTTGATCATTTATCTCTTGGTTGCTTTTTGTCACTCCTCAGGCATTCATCCTTAAAAACCCTCTGAAAACTAGGTAATGACTCTCTCAGCTACCTGCTTATGATTCCTCCTTCAGGCCCTGGGCATTTATTCTACTTTGCTTCCTTCTTTTGGGGCTCCAACACCACCTCATGCAGGTATTTTGAGCTGGATCTCTCTTTGAATGACTCTGCACCTACCCCTGAGGCCTATAGCTCCTCACAGGTTCCACAGTGGGCTCTGGCAGACATATACCCTGGACCAGCCTTGGGTGGGAAAACAACTACTTGTCACTTAAGTCATCTTCATTCACCAACTGGAAGGCAGCTCCACTCATGCCTTTTATCTGTAGAATTCACAGTCATGACTCTGACACCAGTTGGTTGTGCTTATCAGACTCCAGGAGGACACAAATTAAGCTCTTCTGGTAAGGTCCTTAAAGCTCTTTTCACTAGACTTGAGGTGAGGGGGAGCACGTTCCAACATTACATCATGTAGAAAAAGACCTTCCTGTACACTGATAAACCTCAAAAAA
This sequence comes from Galeopterus variegatus, assembly GCF_000696425.1. Lineage (NCBI taxonomy): Eukaryota > Metazoa > Chordata > Mammalia > Dermoptera > Cynocephalidae > Galeopterus > Galeopterus variegatus. The sequence continues at coordinate 4,904 of NW_007752163.1, forward strand.
AAAAAAAAAAATAGAAAAAAGTAAAAGAAAATTCCCTCTCTTTAACTTCAACACACTCCAGGTATGTGAGATGCTGAGGACTGTAAAATCAGTTTTTGAATCCCTCTTTGAACGTCCAGTGTCTTTCCCCTAGCTTTGGGTTGCAGAACTGGTTAGCATCTATCATCTTTGGGTTCAGTAAAAACTGTGACAAAAGACATGCCCTTTAAATATCCTTTCCAAGAATAATTTATATTCTAACTAATATTCATGGTCAGGAAGCAAAGTTTAGCTAGAACTAAAGAGACTGATGTCTTTCTGTCTTTCTACTTCTTTTCTCTGCATTGTCTCATTTTTTCCTTCTCTCTTATAATTGCTTACCATTCTCACTTTTGACTCATAATTTCTGCTATCCATGATTCCCGCTTGTTTATGTCTTGTTTTTACCATCACCTCCACTCAAATTCTGCCACTGAGTGAATTTTTACCTCTTGCTAGGTCTTGTAGTTCAAATTACTGAGAATAAGAATCTGTCGGTTAATGATTATGCATTGAATGACTCTGATGTCATTTGTTTCCCATCAGCTGTTTCTAGCTAACTCTGGGAAGATAAAGGTAATATGATAGTTAAAATATGCCTCCTGATCAATGTCCCTTTTGCAAGGGCTATAGGCTTGACAATCGCCAAAGGAGGGGGACATATCTTCGTGTATATTTTTAAACCTATCTATAAGTGTCATTTCCCAACTTTCCCTACCTTCCAATGTTGTGCTTTACTTCTCAATATAGTTTCCTTGGGCTGTATTACAAAATTATTTCTTTGCTTATGATGTTTACTGTGACTCTAAACCCCAGCTTACCTTATCCCTTTGACTAAATATGAGCCATTCCTTAAGATCCAAACCAAATATCATCTCTCAGAAAGTTTTTTCCAAACCTTCACAATGGGTTCTTGCTCTAAGTTTTTTGAATATCCTAAAGATGACTTTGTCTTTTCAATATACAGTACCGCCAGTATACTGGCTTTACATATTTAAGAACTTGTTTTTCCCAATAGACTCTTTGAGGTCAGTAGGAACTATATTGTTTTGCTTGTAGTATCTTCAAACTATAAATAAAGAGAGCAAGTAATAGAGGAAGTGCTATTTTATAGAGGGAATTCAGGAAAGACATCTCTGAGGAGCTGATGGTTGAGAAGACAACACTATAAGAAGTGACCTAGGTGGATATTTGGAGAAAGAACATTCCATACAAAAGGAAGAGCCTGTGCAAAGGCTGCAAAGCAGGAATGGCAGGGAGGCCTGTGGGACTAGATTGGGGATTTGCTATATTTAGAAAAGCATATCAAACTTGCATTAGTCCTTTTACCAACTGCATCACAACATTAACTCAAAAGAAGTCAACCCAGTGTTGAAGGCAGATATGCCCCAATGCTCATTTGGAAGATGAATCCTTATTGTCCTGTCCTGAGACATTCATAGAATAGGATTAGGAAATCGAACTTCACTCATATTTCCTCTAGGCATCTTAAAAGTTTGTATTTATCAACAGCAAAATCTTTTGTTTTTGAGTTTATTTTTTTGTTTTTGAGTGCAACAATTGACTGCATAATAATGTAATTACTTAGAAGTTCTTGACTTTTTATTAAAACTGACAAATTAAAAGTAGAGAATTTTTCTGGCTATAGAAGAATTACAAAAATTTAGGAAAATCATGGGTTTTTATCATTTAATGTTTTGATTCCTTTGATTAAGTTTCTGATTTTATATTTTATCATTTATCAAATGATTATCTTACCTCATAAGCATTTTGAAGAAAAAATAAGAACATTAAAAAAAATAGTTTCATAACAATCCTCCTGCTACCAGTCAATCTTCTTTAGCATTTCTTGGACAAGAGAAAACATACCTCTGAGTTTCAATAAGCTATAAGTAATTTATATGAATTTTCATATTTTATGGGTTTTTAGAAAATTTTTGCATAAGTATATTTTTATTATTTCAATGACCCCTTTATGCTACTGCCATACAATTTCAGTTTATATAGTGGTATTTGCATTTGTGCTTATGATCATAAAGAGGATAGGAGTAATTTTTCAATGACCTTG
>NW_007752163.1:7270-8949 GCF_000696425.1 Galeopterus variegatus
AACAGCCTTAGTCATAAAGAATTCATGCCAGTTTTATGTTTGTATATATTTTATTAAGGTAGAATGATTTGTGTTAAAATTGGACATTTGTGAGAATTAGTTATATCCTAAAAAATTGGTAAAGATTTTATTCAGGATTGATACAAACTGCAATGTTGTAATATATTCACGATATAGGACATTAAGTGATTTGAAGAAAAAAGAAGATATTTTAGCCATCCTGAACAGAAATGGCTTTGTGTAAGTATCGTGAAAATGAGTTCAAGATTTCTTGTGTTATACACCAAAGAATATATAATAGTTAACGTTGCAGAGTCACCTGAAAGTAATTTCAAGCAACACCAAAAATGTCAAGTGAATTAATTAGTCACACCAAGACATCATATGTTTTGGGGAAATGTTTATGCATTCTAATTAAAGCACTGCAGAAAATAAATAAAATATTTGCTTTTTATATGTGGTTTATTGGCTTTGTAAAATTATACATAACTAGTCATTTCACATTGATTTGAAGGTACAAAACTGTATTATGCCTCTTGATAGTAAAAATGAAAGATAAACATATTTTGACAAACTTTTATCAATGAATAGATTTCTTAATTTTCCTATTTTTAAGATTCAAAATTGAAGGCAGATGGCAATAAGGGAGGAAAGAATGGAGGGAGATAGAATAGAACAAAAGGGACAGATTTGACATGCTCATAGATCTTCCCAGTTTTCACTTTCCTGAGGTTGAAGTATTTATGTGGTGGCCTAGCTTTCCCTACTATTTCTTGAAACCTTTAATCTCTTGTGAGAAGATGGGAAAGACAACCAATGTGTGCAGAGCCCAAACAAGGGCTATCATCGTACTATTCTGATAAAGGTGGATTAGAAGTTCTCCCCCGAAACACAGCAAAGCACAGCATGTTCTTGGCAGTCTGAGTTTTATCTGCTCTGACTCAGAAATCTGGAAGTGAAACAGAGCTAACAGAATGTGTGAGAATGCATGGGTTTGAGGAGGGAATGTCGAGGTATTTTGAAAAAAGAATATTCCAAGATTTATTTGAATATTCATGATATGTTATCTGTTCTAGAAATTACTGAGAGTAAGTTATTGAACATTAAGGTCATGTGACAGTAACAATTGAAATCTCAGTAGTGAAAATAACTATCTAGAAACTGACTAGATTGTGAGAAAAAAATCAAACTACAGAATAAAAATATGGAATAAAAACACACAGTAGGTAACCCTTTTTTAAAAAAGAAGGCAAAAACCAAGACATAAATTTGTGGGCACAATATAAGAGAAACAAAATAATATGGTTTAGTTAACTAGGACATGCATGAATTTAAATCACTGGTCTTTTACATAAGCAGCAATATCCTCAAGAAGTCAAAGCAAACACATTTATAACTAAAACTCTTTCAAATTAGCCATAGGATAAATTATTATTAAATAAATTATGATTTTAAGTATTAAGGAAGTAAGGTCCAAAGTTGCAAACTAAATTCTAGTGTTCATAATTAGTATTCTGGTTCATCATTTTTTTTTCATAGCCATTGGATCATTAACTGTCATTTAGAATTTATTTTTTGGTTTGTATGTAGATTTTTGTTTTTAGAGCAATTTTCTATGAGGATTTAATCTATATACTCAGATATATTTAGTAGAAATTCCCAGCATTGAAAATCTCTGT
>NW_007752164.1:0-384 GCF_000696425.1 Galeopterus variegatus
CCATTTAGCCAACTAGCAGCTTCATTCATTATAGAACATTTATTAATAGAATGGTCCTTTTTAAATTTGTTTTGAAAGCTCACATGAAGGATGACAGGATTCTCAACTGACACAGTGAGGGTTTTGCGTAATTCCTCTCATACTGTGATATTGATGGTAATCATACTGGCTTCTCAAACATGAGGAAAGTGCTGTATATCAGAACAGAAGCTGGTTTGAGTGCCTATTGTGAAATCTATTCTAATTGAATTCGAAATGTTACCTTTCTGTGACTGATTTTGGAAGTCACACAAACAATGAATTCTATAAGTTAATTCTATAATTTTGAAAGTTAGTTTACATAAGTCAGAAACATTTTAATATGCACTTTTACAAAAATTAGAA
>NW_007752164.1:1804-3284 GCF_000696425.1 Galeopterus variegatus
CATATGAAGAAAATTTTTAGATTCTTATGCTCTATAAGCTTAGAAGCAACAATTTGTTTAATTATGTTTTAATCTCTCAGGGTTAACAACTGTTTACTTTGTCTATATAACTAAAAGTCAGGTTGAAAGTGTCAAGAAATTAATCAAATCATTAAAATTATTTCCAGTAGGATTTTTCTTGACATATATTAAGAATCTCCTGCTATTGTGTAATAATTTAAGAGATCTACCTTTGGTTAGAAAGAGTGTCAAACAGGGATTCTTGGAATGTTATTTCAACCTATACTGAAATTTTTATAAGTTTAATATTAAAATAAGTTAATTATTCACAATTTTTGTCATTTAGAACTATCTATTCAGTCGCAGTTCTTTTAATATGAAAACTCAAGAATTAAAGTAAGGTTTATGTAGCAAACTTTTTTGTGTGTGAATTTACACCTGAAATAATTCCTTTTAATGATACATTTGACTGTAATATTATTTTTGAATTACTATGGCCATTCTTTTCAATTCATGTTCAGTTGTAGGTAGCAACAGAATCTAAGATAGAAAAATTACAGTACAATTATGACAAGTTAATTAGTCAGGAAGAAGTAGGTCAGTGAGGTGAAAGAATAAAGTAAGAGCTCATTATATAACACAAGAAAATGAATGTAAAAACTCAGTACATAATTTGAAATTCATATTAAATATTTATGGCTTAGATCCATTATTATGTTTTTGATGTGCTGGTAAATATTTTGATGTAATTGAATCAATGCCTTGTACGATGCAATGGTGTAGCTGTTACTTCTCTTTGTTTTGTTTTGTTTTTAGAAATATATTGAACTACCTGAAAAAAAAAATAGAAATTCAGTCAATAGCCTTGCCAGCTGCTTTATGGGCACTGAAAGCAATTTTCTAACATTGTGCACTTGGAAGAAAACTTTGTGTTATTAAGTTTGCTTCAAATTGTATCATCTTTAAAGAAATGGCTCCAAATCATCACAGTGAGTGTCAGCTTGCACTGTACACAGCTTGGTTAGGAACATTTAAAATTTTCGCTAAAAATGTAAACAGCATTATTTGTCAGTTACTAGTTACTATTTTCAAAAAATTTTGTCTGTGTATATATGACAATCTGAGGGGCATATTTACTTTGCATTAGTATGCACTTAAAAGGTATTAATATTTAGAGTCAAGGAGATATATTCAGTATCTTGTATGTGTGTGTGTTTAATTAAAAACTAAACAAATGTCTTTAACCATTAAGAACCATATATATTAAATGCTGTCATTTTATTCCAATTGATATTTCATTAGTCCACAATTAAATGTTGTACCATCACTGTTTATTTTATTTCAGAAAAAGATATAGTGTAGAAACAGAATATGCTGAAAATGTTCAGTTGTAAACTCTAGATGGGAAGATTTTCAAATAGTTAATTAAAACTTGTTCTAATTTTCTAGCATTCTGTTAATAGAAATAATAGGAGCTGAG
>NW_007752164.1:4503-4976 GCF_000696425.1 Galeopterus variegatus
GTAAACAGTAAAATCTCCCAGTCTAGGACGACACAGTACTCACTGATCTTCCAACTTAGTAGGATGTTCCTGATTTCAGAGACATCAAACCCTTTTCCTTAAATACGTCTCTCCACTAATGACTAAGCTTCCTGATTTTCTTTTATTTTGAACCCTGCTTTAGGATTCTGCAGCATCTAGTTTTGAAGAGTAACTCTTTGGAAAAAAGTGCAGGATGGAGTGTGGAGACCGAGAGGGATGATATCGGAAGTCCCAAAAAGAAGAGGAGAACATTTTGTTGTTTCTGACTGATTTTGAGTTCAAATTGTATATAGTTTAATTAATATTTGATAAGCCATTAAGAACCTTTCATATACAAGTTCTGTTGTAGTATGGGCTCCAAGAATATATAATCAACCTTCATTATTTGTGGATTCTGTACTTGCTAATATGGCTACTAGATAAAATTTATTTTTAACCCCGAAGTTAACTTT
>NW_007752164.1:8443-8949 GCF_000696425.1 Galeopterus variegatus
TTTGTAAATAAAAATTATTGCAAACTGGCAACTTCACACAGCTTAACATGGCATTATAGTAAATGTTACAATGGAAGAATATGCAGGGTGCGGTGAGAACAAAAATACATCTATTTCAGATTGAGAAAACAGGTCTGGCTTTCATATGGTAACAAACTACATCTTGTCTAAGAGGTGTTAGCAGATGATGGAGGGGAGGAGGAAATCTTGTAAAATAGCACAGGCAGCTATGCGATTTGGTGTATCTCGGGTTTTCTTTCTTTCAAATTTTCAGCTATGAATTATTTATTCTAACATGATTGTAAATCATGTCACCTTATTCTTAAAATGACCAATTCCAATGATACCAAATTGCATCTTAGATGGATTTTAAATGTCTAAAACTATGTCTCTATAGGATATGCAGACTTTTCTGTGTGACACTAAATTGGAAAGTAAACTAAATAAGATTATACTTAGAATCGGTAGCATTGATTAAAAAGAAATATGGTCTTTTGTTTGTGATT
>NW_007752165.1:0-413 GCF_000696425.1 Galeopterus variegatus
CTTTTGCATAATGAGTTGTCTTCCAGGAGAGACTCAGCTCCAATGATATCTTTGCTCCTTTTAAAGCCACAGACTTCTATAAACTGCTCCTCCTGTGACCATCACCAACCCACGAGCAGTAGAAGACAGGGGGTTGTACTGAAGAACAGCACCTCCTGTCATTCCTGCACTGTTGTGATTTATGCAGCCAAGTATTGCATTAGACAAGAGCAATAAGGAACAGCAATAGACATAGAAAGAGCAACAGAGAAAGTGTTGATTAACTCTAGACAGCATATTAGCCTTCTATTTCTGTGAATAAATTACCACAAACTCTGTGGCTCAGGAGTCTGAGCACGTTGTAGCTGGATCCTCTGCTCAGGGTCTCACAAGGCTCCAGTCAAGGCACTGGTTGTGTGCAGTTCTCATCTGAC
>NW_007752165.1:5899-6176 GCF_000696425.1 Galeopterus variegatus
CTGAACCCCCAGGCTCAAGATTCTGTGATAGTCTACTTTTTCTTTAATGCACACAACACAGTTTATAATTCTATGTTTGTATAATTAATTGTTTAAGGCCTGCTTTTCCCAACACACTATAAACTCAGTGAAGACCTAAAACTCTTCAGCAGATGATTTGACTAAGTCTGGCCTCAGGTTCAGATAAGTCCTTTGTAGTCAAATAGGATACAACCAAAAAGAAAAGGGCTTTTGCATAATGAGTTGTCTTCCAGGAGAGACTCAGCTCCAATGATAT
>NW_007752165.1:7982-8949 GCF_000696425.1 Galeopterus variegatus
TTGGCATCCCAGGTAATCAAAGGACACTCTCAAATTGCTTGTCAGCTAGAAGGAAACTTAGTTAGGAACGCTTCCCCAACACAGGGAAACCAGCGTGTCTTCTGTCTCCAAGGCTTGGTCGAATTACATAACACACGTTATCAGTTCTATTTCTTTTAACCTGTAGTGAGTGAAAAGCAGTGTTTTATTCCCATGCTGAGAAAAATTATCTAAGGGCCCCTGACAGTCACTCCCCCAGAAGTTTCATTAATACTCAGCACCAGGAGAACATACTCCCCGCAGGGTGGTGAAAGGCTAGTGACACTAACTTCCCCTCCTCTGTGCATGTACACTTTTAAATGAAGATCAAAGCAAATAATTATTCAGGGTAGAGGATATGTTTCCTTGAGACTAATATTGTTTTTCATTACTTCTTGCAAGGAGACAAAATAGCTTTGGCCAAGACCTGTTAACAAATACAATTATCCATTGCAAATGCCAGCACACTGCCCCCACCTGTGCTTTGGCATGCAGAGGCCAATCGTCCTTGACAGTGGCGTCCACCTTATTTCTCCTGTTTTTTCCAATGCCTACAAATGTCAATAGTAAAATTGATGCACAGACAGCCACTAAAAAGGCATAGTTGTCTCCAATACTTGATACCTAACCTTCCTTGTCCTGCAACTGTCCTTCAGGAAAGAAGGAGAACGAAGTTTTCTGAAAAGTTTCATTGGCGTGCCCTGCCAGGTCACGGTGTGGGCATGACTGCGTTCCTCTGTTAACAGCCACACCTCCTGTTGGCAGCAGCGCCCCCAGGGCTGCAGCTCGCCCCAGGCAGCGGGAGGAGCCTCCTTCCTCCTGCCCCTTAAGGACTAGGTTTGGTCATATTTCCCTCGGCACTGCCACCCCTAAGTAAATAGTTCTTTTTTAATATAAAAATATACTTAACCAGGAACCCTGACTGATAATTACTCTAAACTCTTCCTAA
>NW_007752166.1:0-1397 GCF_000696425.1 Galeopterus variegatus
AAAGCACTATTCATGAAAGAAAAAACTGATAATCTGGACTTCGTCAAAATTAAAAACTTCTGCTCTGCAAAAGGTACTGTAAGAGAATGAGAAGACAAGCCACACACTGGGAGAAAGTATTTGCAAAGGACATATCTGATATAGGACTGTTATCTAAAATATACAAAGAACTCTTAAAATTCAACGGTAAGAAAATGAACAACCCAATCAAAAAATGGGCAAAAGACTTAAACAGACACCTCACCAAAGAAGATATACCGATGGCAAGTAAGCTTATGAAAAGATGCTCAACATCTTATGTCACTAGAAAATTGCAAATTAAAAGAACAACAAGATACTACCACACACCTATTAGAATGGTGAAATCCAGAAGACTGATAACACCAAATGCTTGCCAGGATGTGGAGCAACAGGTACTCTTATTCATTGCTGTTGGGAATGCAAAACGGTACAGCCACTTTGGAAGACAGTTTGGCAGTTTCCTATGAAACTAAACATACTCTTACCATATGATCCAGCAATCATGCTGCTCATATTTTTCCAAATGAGTTGAATGTTTATTAATAACAGCTTCATTCATAACTGCAAAAACTTGGAAGCATCTCGTGTCTTTCAGTAGGTGAATGGAGAAACTGTGGTACATCTAGACAATGGAATATTATTTGGCACTAAAAAGAAATGAGCTATAAAGACATGAAAGAACATGGAGGAAACTTAAATGCATATTACTAAGTGAAAGAAGCCAATCTGAAAGGGCTACATATACTGTATGATTCCAACTATATGACTTTCTGGAAAAGGCAAAACCATGGAGACAGTAAAAAGATCATTGATTGACACAGATTAGGGAGAGGGAGGAATGAACAGACAGAATATACAGGATTTTTAGGGCAGTGAATAGTCGTTCTATATGATATTATAATGGTGGATATATGTTATTTTACTTCTGTCAAAACCTGTAGAATGTACACCATGAAGAGTGAACCTTGATGTAAACTGTGAATTTTGAGTGATAATGATGTGTCAATGTAGGTTCATTGATTATAATAAATGTACCACTCTGGTGCAGAATGTTGATAGTGGGGGAGGCTGTTCATATGTAGGGGTGGGCGGCATACAAGAACTCTGTACTTTCACTCAATTTTGCTGTGAACTTAAAACTGCTCTAAAAAATAATGTCTATTATAAAAGGAATGATCACAAGAGTACAAAAATTTTAAATGTCTTTGATAAAGTGAGTGTAGTCATTGCATATTGAAACATCACACTGTACCCCACAAATATGTACAATTATTATGTGTCAATTAAAAATAAAATAAAGGGCCGAGCCCGTGGTGCACTCGGGAGAGTGCGGCGCTGGGAGCGCAGCGGTGCTCCCGCCGCAGGTTCGGATCCTA
>NW_007752166.1:2166-3069 GCF_000696425.1 Galeopterus variegatus
GTTATTTTTGCCAAAGGCTATTGTGTGGCTTTGATCAAGTAACTCTCTCTTTAGGCCTGAATGTTCTTAGTTCTGAAATGAGGAAATGAGATTAATTGACTGTAAGGTTATTTTAGCTCTAACATTATTCACTAGGACAGTAAAATTTAACTGATACATATTGGGCAGTGACCCAATGGAGCATGAAGTGGAATCTGAATCACCTCTAAAGTCATGCCCTAACCACGAGGCAGGTTAGTAATGACTTAGTATTTCAGTTAAGTGTTGCTTATGGGAAAATGTATACGGATTAACCCAATATTATTTGAATGCCTAAAAAAAAAGAAAGAAAGAAAAGAAAAGCTATAAGAAAACTATAAGAAAAAAACTATAAGAAAAGCTGTAAGAAAATAGACATTAAAGACAGACTGACAAATCTAGCCAACAAGCCACTATTTGGCAATTCTGTAAGCCTGTTTTAAAAATTGACCTTATTAAAATTGCCATTACAGAAATCAGGGACATGACCATCAGGTGAGTCCCATCCCCGAGAAAGGCCCCAGCCACCGTCAACGCCCAGGACCCGAGGCAGCAGAGCCTCAGAGTCCCGGCACCTTTTGTGCAGGGGCCCCAGGCCACCACCAGGCAAGTCCCCACCCCAGAGAGAGGCACCAACCGCTGCTGATCCTGGGACCTGAGGCAACAACAGACAACTGAGTATCAACAAAAATCCCTGATATTGCTCCACACACCAGGATGGAGCAAATAGACTGTGATAGCCTTAGCCATAATGACTAAACACCAACAGAGAGATACTAGGAATATGAAAAACCAAGAAAGTACACCACCACCAAAGGTATATCATAACTCTCAAGTTCTAGACCCTATAGAACAGGAAGTCCTTGAAATGACTGACAAGGAATT
>NW_007752166.1:8501-8949 GCF_000696425.1 Galeopterus variegatus
CCAAAAGACTGAGAATGACAAATGCTGGTGAGGATGCAGAGAAAAAGGAACCCTCCTACACCATTGGTGGGACTGCAAAATGGTACAGCCTTCATGTAAAATGGTATGGAGGTTCTTCAAACAATTGCAGATAGATCTACCACATGACCCAGCTAGCCTACTGCTGGGAATATACCCAGAGGAATGGAAATCATCATGTCAAAGGGATACGTGTACTCCCATGTTTATTGCAGAGCTATTTACAATAGCCAAGAGTTGGAACCAGCCTAAATGCCCATCATTGGGTGAATGGATAAGGAAAATGTGGTATATCACACAACGGAATACTACTCTGCTATAAAAAAAAAATGAAATACTACCATTCGCAGCAACATGGATGGACTTAGAGAAATTATATTAAGTGAAATAAGCCAGGCACAGAAAGAGAAATACCACATGTTCTCACTTA
>NW_007752167.1:0-437 GCF_000696425.1 Galeopterus variegatus
GGGAATCTCTGACATTTGGTGGGAAGAGCTGGGGTCTTTCCGAGCCTACTTTCTCTGTACCGGACCCCAAGCCGGTCCCTGCATCAGAGCAGAGACTAGATGCCCTGCTCTGCTCTCTAAGGTGCCTTTCCCATCTGTCTTCTAAACTTCATGACGATCTCACTCTTCCTGGTGCTCTGCAGCAGATTTCCTCAGTCATTCCAGTCAAAATATATTTGTTTGTTGTTTTGGTCTCTTTTTGTGGGGTGTACTAACACCAGACCTCTCTAGTTGGCCATCTCGCATCTCCTCTCCACATGCTGTATGTATTTAGATTATTTCTTTGTATCTATCTGTTTGAGGATTTTGTAGTTGTCGTCGTCATCAGCAGCAGCAGCATCATCATCATCCTGGTTTTATTGTTCAGTGAGGAAAACATGTTCTATGATTTCAATCCT
>NW_007752167.1:5849-8948 GCF_000696425.1 Galeopterus variegatus
GGTCTGCATGTGGGATCCGAACCCTTGACGGGAGCGCCGCCGCGCTTCCCAAGCAGCGCACCAGCACAGTGCGCCACCGGGCCGGCCCCACAGCAACTTCTAAGCTATATGCAACCCTCGATCTATATTCCATAGATCTTTCATGATCTTTCAATTCACAAAAGGGAAGTATAAACAAACAAAAAGAAAAATAGGTAGAATAAAATAAAACAAACCAACTCCAAATCGTCTTTAAGCTCCGTTCAGGTATGCAAAAGGTATATTCTACTGTAAGTTCTAGAGAGGAAACTTGCCCTTTAGTACGGCAATGAGATAGCTTCAAAACCTTTGGTCAATGCTTACAGTAGACCTGGAGTGGTGTCTCGATCCTCACAAGAGCCATGTGAGGTGGATGCTGTAGAGACGGGATGGTGATTCCCAGGAAGGCTGAGGAGTGGTGCCACCTCTGTGGTTCAGACTTATTTGTACATTCTTCAGCACCAAGGACAGTACCACGAACACCTCGATAATTCATGTTTTATTTAAAAAACAAACAAACAAACAAACAAACATGTGCATAAAGACCTATGTTTACTGGGTCTGGAGTCAAGAGAGCCATTCTATTATTGTTGGTGCAAAGTCAATCCACTTTTTGCATTCTCCATATTTTGTTTACAATAAGCCGTCTGGATTTCTACCCTAAATGTACCCTAGAAATTTGTGTAACATATTCCCTGAAGGACAATTTTCTTAACTCAGCTTACAACTTAGATTGGATGTTAGAGTAGCTCAGAAGGCCATGTAATTATCAACTAACTTTATGAAATGTAAATAAACAGTTTATTTGAAATCTGAGAACTTAAAAAATGCAGTACTTAGTTTGAAGGTTTTTTCTTACCTCTGAACTCTAGAAGCTGAGCATCTCAAGTGGGACATAATTCATTTTGCACCAGCCCTGCTGCCAAAGTTGCTGAGAAAGAAGCTTCCAGCCTACAAGACCTTTATCCAGATGCATTTTTTTTTTGAGATCCCAGTCTTCAGAAAAAGAGCGAACACAGGGACCAAAAATAACAAAAAGAAACCCCAAAAGCAATAATTATACTCCACTGATTTCCCTACTGGCCAGGAAGTGGGAGCCCCTGAGCCTTGAATTAATAGCTTGAGTTTGAATTTAATAAAGTCTCAACCAGCTACAATGAAAAGCATCGCATTTCTGGAGAGTGATACTGATAAATGTGGATAAATCTAATCTTATTCTGGAACTAGAGGGAATAGTTTCAAATACTTTCCATTGAAGACAGCAATAACATGGACAATGAAATATATATTTTTCATTGGTGGAGACTATATATTAAATATTTTATTTTTGTTTGCTTTGGTTGTCAACTTTTAGTATGACCCATCGGAATTAAATTAGCTGTTAGAAGACACAATGAATCGTGTTTGGCATCTGAATCAATGACAAATGTACATAAATTATTTTAGAAAGTCTCCAATATCCCATCACCTGATTTCTTTTTCTTTTCATACTAGCCAAAATTATAGTTTTCAAAATGTCTCATTTTGCAATGACATGTAACTACAATGATAAGCTGATCTAATTGTAGTTTATCTTATTAGTCAAATATTGGTTAATGTGAAATTATTCTTACCCAAAACTATAATAAAATGGAAATATAATTAATTTTGATAAAAATCATGACTTTTTCTCTCAAGCACATTAGCTTAGGAAGGAGGTTTTGCTTTAGAAAGCCAGAGAAACATAAACTTCTCAAGTAGCAAAGTTATTTGATTAACAGTGCTGATCCAGATAATTAAGGCATCACAATTACAGTTTCCAAATATGTCTTATAAAAACAAAAACAAAAATGAAGTCAATTTTATGTACTTTTTCTGAATTCAAACAACATAATATCCAGGGTAGAAAACTAACAAAATGAAATAAAATAACACTTGAAATCCTACCAATCCCATCGCCATTATGGTTCCATTCTCACACATAGCCCTGCAGTCTTTATAAAAATAAATACCTTTAAAGAACACTGTAAGTGTTGCATTGTAGCCTGACTTAAAACTTTAATAGTATATCATAAATACTCCCAAGTCATTAAGTATTTTTATATCAATCGAGTGCTTTCGTTATATTTCTTCATGCAAATAGACAATGAACACCCATTGACATGTTATTTTTGAACACTTATCCAACTATTTTTTAGAATAATTGTTTAGATAGAATTGCTGAGTCAAAGATTTTACAAACATTACCAGAGTTTCAATCTATATTTATCAGTTTTCCTAGAGGGAGGAACATGCATTTATGCTTTCAGGTGCAGTATATCAGAACTTTTACTTTTTCATACATCATGCATATTGACCTGGGTAGTTTTCCTTTCCTTTCTGCGTCTTTGGTTTCTGGTTAGCACCATGTGAAAATCCACAGTCTTGTGACCCAAAGCCTAGATAAAGGCTCAAGTCCTGTGAGCAGGTGCCCAAGGGACTGGGGGACTCTGGCTCGTGGGAAGCCCACCCTCAGTTGCAGGCAAGGGTTTCGGATTCCTGCCAGAGTGGGGGAGAATCACCTGGCCAGTCCTTCCACATGGAGAACTGGAGAACCAAAGAAACCTTCCTCCTTCCTTCCAATCCAGCAGAGTGATTTCTAGCCCACCTGAGTTCACCTTACTGAAGGAGAAAGACTAATTCCAAGGGGATAATTGCTTTATCACCACAAGAAAAAATTCCATTTTGAAGAGTACCTTTAAATGAAATATAAATACAATAGACATCGCAAAACTGCCAACAAGGCAGAGAAAAATAAAGCATCAGAGGGAAGTTTAAGGGGGGAGGATATCAATGCCTTCCAGCCAGAGACTATCAGGAGTACACCTGTAGTTAAATGAATGCAGTTGTGTTTATTATTCTTTTTGAATTTCCTTAGTTTTTCTTTTTTTTTAAATCTATTTTTTAAATTTATTTTTTAATTGACACATATGTTGCAAAAGAGAACAGCACGACACGGAAACCAAAGGATGTCTCCGTAAAAGGGTGCTAGGAAAAAACTGTTATAGGAATTAGGCTTTCCAGTTAGCTCTGTCAGATCAGTTTATAATAACTTTGAGGTCT
>NW_007752168.1:0-713 GCF_000696425.1 Galeopterus variegatus
CATTAGAAATGCACATTCTCAGGCCCCACCCCAGACCCACTGAGTCAGACACTCTGGGCTCCGTCCAACGCTGTGTTTTCATGAGGCCTTCTGATGATTCCGATGCGTGCTGAAGTTGAGAACCACTAGTGTAGAGGAATGGGGAGAAGGAGGAGGCGAGATAAGGAGGGTCTACAAGTTGGGAGTCTGGGTTATGTGTCTGAGGGGCAAAAGGACAAAGGACAGCAATTTCGTGGTAGTAGAAGAAGTGGGCGATACATGGCAGTGGAGGTCCATCAGAGGAGGGGCAGACAATGTGAGGAGCTACCCAAGCCACTGCTGGAACAAGGCGGCCACGTGGGGAGGAAGAGCAGGCTGGCAGAAGGCCCAGGAGCAGGAGAGCCCACTGAGGGGCCCGTGAATGGTGGTGGCCTCCTACACTTGCACCTCAAGCTCCCACCAACCTGCAGAAGAGCGCGGCTGCTCTTGGAAGGCTCTAGTGGAAGGGGCGCTGCAGAAAGCCGGGGCCCCAGTGGACTTGGAGGAGTTGTCTCCACTCCCATTTCCCATTGTCATAGCAGAAGTCAACCAGTGGCTCTACCACCCCAAGAGCCTTCTCCTTGGAGTTGCTCTTCTCTCTTCCCTCACCAAGGCTCTGAGCCTCCCCCCCCCAAGATGGCAAGCTCTGGAGAGGCAAGGTCTGGGTAACCGTACAGAGTGTACATGGTGTCATT
>NW_007752168.1:6070-6450 GCF_000696425.1 Galeopterus variegatus
CTTGACCACCCCAGCGTAGGACAGGTCCATCTCCTTCTTTCTTCCAGAGAACATGGTCTCATGAGTGCAATCTAAGTAAGGGAAACTTTTCAAAGGGGAAGGGTAGGTACAGTTGGTAGAGGGCTTTAAAAATCTCTTCTGAAGAATTAGGTGGAAGAGGTCCTAGAGAAACAGGTCCTCCTGCAAGGTTGGTGAGAGTTTCACCGGGGGGAGCAGGTGGTATCCCATCACCATGTGGTACTCATTCTTCCTCTTGGATAAGCAGGGAAACCAGAGCTGGGATTGGGCAGAGGGAGACAAGTGGAGAGCAGCTCTGGGTACAGGAAGTGGGTGACGCTGATTTGGGAGTACCTCTGAACTTTCTGATGCTGTCCTTGGAA
>NW_007752168.1:8525-8947 GCF_000696425.1 Galeopterus variegatus
AGGTCCTGAGAGGTGAAATGACTTGCCTGAGGTCACACTATAGATCCTGGACCCAGCATGTTTAATCTGGGGCTCTTTCCACCAGAGCATGGTACCTCTTGCTCTCATGATCTTGCTTCTTCTCCTCCCTGGCCTGACTCTGACTCCTGGTGAGCTGTGTAGTGACCACCATTGCCTCCTATCTGGACCCAGAAGATCAACTTCCCTGTACACGGGCCCTGCAGAACCTCCCACCTCGTCCTTCTTAGGGACTGAAGCCCAAAGCCTCTTACAAAACTGTCTTTTAAGGGCCCCTTGGCTGTCCTGTTTGTAAAACCGCTTGCAGTCAGCCCTGCCTTTCATTTCCTTAATCTTAAATTGCATCAAAAAGGGAGAGATTAGAGGTAAAACCTCTATAAAGGGCTGAACAAAAGCCCGCTCCC
>NW_007752169.1:0-6312 GCF_000696425.1 Galeopterus variegatus
CCCCCCCCCCCCCGAAGAACACAAGAATAGCAACAAAACTAAAAAGATACATTGGCGCGCATGCACACTAATGACAGACGCACACACACACACACACACACACAATTTGCTTACAAAGAATGCTGAACCACACCCAGCTGGACCCGAGGCAAGAGTCCTGACCAAACCATTCTATTTTCCCAACACCTATTATATATGTATTCTCCAGGCTTAAAAACAGATTTTGAGTCATACATGTTAAAATGTGCCATTTTTGGTATATTTCTTCTTTTAAATTAGATAGGCTCAACAAATAGTTTTGCCCACGGATAATAATTTTTATGAAAGGAAATACCGCAAATGTCCATCTCCACAGCAACTGACTAGAATCCCTTGCCATGTTTTCTTCTTATTATGTCTGATTTATCAGCCCCAGGTAGTTCACTCTTGCACAAAAGGGAACTACTGTCAGTTAATTAGAATGAAGAAATAAGATCAGGAGCTCTATTTGCAATTTAATTTACTACAATATGTGTTTACATATGTTCCAGTGGTGATATTAAGGAAAATGTCTGTTGATCATAAAAGTACTCTTAAGGTTTGTGCTTGGGGTTTGTTTGTGTCTAAAGTATGTATATTAATTTTGTAGTATGTTGTCAGGGATGAAGTCAGAGAGGAGATTTGCTCCCCCTCAACTCCATAGAGCAATACTTCTCTGTCTGAAGGGATTGCATGACATGACTTAGTGAAAATTTCAGTTGTCTTTTTCATGGTCAACTTGCTTGAGAATTCTCTGAAGCCTGGAACTGGTGCTTGTCTATAAGTTAAAAATGAGGAGGATGATACTTGGGTACATGGATACCATTCACTATGGTAAGACTAGGCAGCCAAGTTGGGCCTGGGCCTCTAGACAGACTGTTATTTTACCTACCTGTGAGAGGACTTTGGGGTAAGATCTGGTGGTCTTCCTCCTGGGTCCCTTTGGAAGAGGAAAGAGAGAATTTATTTGTCCACTTATTTAGTGAATATTTATTCAGCACTGGCTATGTGTTGCACACTCTGCTAGGTATTGGAAATAAAGCAGTGAATTGACAGAAATGGTCTATGCCTTTTTGGAACTTGTCTAAAAGGCAAATGGATACCTCAAAGGACATTTCCAGAATCAGGAGTGTGACTGAGGAGAAGTGCAGTGTATATTGGGAGATCGTGACCAAGTCTGAAAGGTCAAGCAAAGCATCTTGGAGACCTGAATAGAGACTGGAAGTAGCCCAGGTAGAGAGGGGGAGAAGCTGGAGGTGAGAGGCAGAGCAGGGGTGAGTACTCTTCAGGAGCTGAAGCCAGTGGCGTTCTGAACCTAGCAACAGAAGGAGGTGGTGGAGGCTGGGCAGGATGGCAGAGGTCTCAAATGCTGCCTTGAGATGCTTGGACTTGATTCAGTGAGCAGTTGGGAGCCTTGAAGGGCTTAGGCAAAGGAAGAGGTGATCAGATTTGACTGCCTGGCTACACTGTGGAAACTGGATGCGGAGCAATAATGAACTGTGGGGGTCAGCTCCATCACCAGGCACCTCATTTTCTGAGCCTGAGTTCCTGAGGGGTTTGGTATGTGGGGCTGTGGCCATCCTGTAGTTGCCCGGCCTGCTTAATCTACCCCCTGCTTCCTGGCCTGGTTGTATGCCAGTTTTTACAGAGGCACCCAGTGCTTTTTTCAACATCCAAGCTCTTTGCTTTGTTTGATAGTTGACCCCTTGACTGTAGAGCAGCTCCCCATCCTCATACCACTAGCCAGGCGCTTTCTTTCCTGCTGGAGAGCTTAGACTCTACCCTTTGCCTCTTCCTAATGAGGCTCTAAGGTGTCCTTTGTCACTAAGTTAACTTCTAAAAAGTTATCAGCTCCTGGACACAGCCCAAGATGAGAAAGATCTTTGGTGTTAAGAGCAACACGAATGCCCCCTTCCAGTGTTGCTTCCTGGAAATATATAATATCTTGGCCCTGTGTTTGTTGTTACATCTGCAAAATGGTAAAATATAGCAAAGCAGTGCTTTAAAACTATAATTCAAGACAAGCATAGATAAACCAAGCAGGTGTCCTAAATTCCCAACCTGTTGACTGAAGCAAAACTAACTGTAAACCAAGCTAGGACAAAGCTGGAATTAACTTTGTCTAAATTGAGGGCAAAAAGCTTACTTTTAAATATTTGTTCAGAATCTCTGTATAAAGTTTGGAATCACCATCTTTTTAGTCAGAAAGAACAACTTAATATTCCTGGCAACAGTTAATGGTCCGCTTGTGGCAGTCCCTATGACATCTTTATGATTTGATAGGATGAATCATGGAAATTCTACCCTGCCCAAGCTTACAACTCAGAAGAGATTGATTGGAAAATATGCTTGAAGATGCGTCAGTTTATTCCCACATTGTCTGGATCTGATAAATCCTTCATACATTTTGGGATCAAATTACTGCAATTGACTTTGCTGTGTTGCCAGCTAGTTTGCATGCTGCAAAATGGAAGCAGTTTATACTTAGTAAAAATGCCATCTATGAAACAGTAAAACATAACTATGTGTGCAGGCCCTTTACTTTCTGATCCCCATTTAATCTAGAAGCAGCTCATAGTGATGGGGGAATTGAGTTTTCTAGACTCCCAAAGTGTATGAGTCTGTAAGTACAGCATCCAAAACCCAGTGCTTAGCTACCTGTTTTTTTCTCCCTTTAAATAAATATTCATTGTGCTAGAGACTCTCCCAGTCCTGATGATATCATGGTGGATGACACAGAGATGGTGCCTAATCTCATGATTCAGAGATCAGAATGTATCCTTTTGTTTGCTGTTTACCACGTAATTTAACACCATAAAATATATTTTTAACAGTTTTTTTTTCTCCTTGAGAAAAGTTAGCTTCTTGCAACCCTATGTTCATGTTTCTAAATGATAATAAAAGGTAATTGTGATCTTTAAGGTCTTTTAAGCGCGTGAGATGGAGTATTTTCTAATGTCATTATATATAATGTTTTTGAAGAATAGTTAACGGGAAATACCTCAGTACATAATGGTAAATGAAAAAGGCAGAATACAAGCTGTATATTTCATATGATCCTAATTTTAGTGTATCGATAACTACAGAAATATAAACAGATATATAAATAGTTAGAAAAATAATAAATAAATACATAGGTAAGAGGCTGAATGGTAGTACATGAAAATGTAAAAAGTTATGATGTGTGGGAAGAGGCAGTGTGAATCCTTTTTTTCTAAACTATTCCGTGTTTTTTCTGTTTTCAAAAATAACCATGTATTACTTTTATAATCAGGGAAAATGTTATTAAAATTAATCCTTAGTCTTGAATTGAAATAGACATTATATTATCATAAAGATGACCACACCAAACATAAGAGAGTTTTTTATAACAGAGAGCAACAACTAATGATAATCCTCCTATCTTCTGTTTCTCATATTCTAAATGCTTTACCTCCTTCCTTTAAGTCTCCCTTCATTTTGGTTATCTCCACGTAGTTCTTCTAATTGTGTAATCCAATTATTATTGGCATGTGGTACAAATTATTATATTTCAGGTATGGGTGGATTTATATAGCCATGTTGTATCTACTTAAATCCCAGCATAGGCAAGAACTTAAATATATTAGAAGTGGTGAAATTAAGTAGATATGCATAATGTGATAATCCAGTTGGAGTGTCTTTGGAAGGGCAGGATGCTATGGATATGCTATTCACAAATAGAAGGAAGAGGACTGCTAGGGGAATCTTCTGGAATGCCACTCAGTAGAGTTGGGAGCTCAAGAGGAGCTCCTCATCTGGGGTATTTGTGTTTGTTTTACAAAGTCTACATACACATATGTGCTACAAATATTTTCTGTACTCAGCAAATTGTACACTCTTTTATATGTAAACAGTTCTCTTTTTTCCAAATGAGTGTAGCAGTTATAATGGATAAAAAATTAATTAATTCAGGTTTCCAGTTAATATGGCAGAATAGATGGTCGCCAGAGTCACTCTCTCCCACAAATCAACTAATTTACAACTGTTAAAAACCAACGACAACCAAGCTGGGGCTGCTAGAGCGCAGGGGAAGAGGAGGAGAGACCTACAAAGTGCATGAAGGCAGGATAACCCACAATGAGAAAAAGAACCCCTCCAACTGTTGTGAGCCCTGGCCACTTCAGGGCTGGAGCTGGTGAGCTCACAGAGCAGGAGCTGGCAAAAGCCTCAGCTGTGTCCTTCCTATGAGGTTGCTTGGAGGTGGCAGGGGAGAAGAGGGCCTCGGTGGCCCCCAAGCCAGCGAGACCACTAATGTTCCCATGGATCCACATAGGAGCAAGGAGCCACAACAACTGAAAAAAGGAGCCACTCAGAGGCTGGTGAGTCATCGCAAGGGACTGTGCATGGCCCGTCCCATGGAAAGTGTTTGGAATGCTGGTGGTCGGGGAGCTGGGCCCACTGGGAGAACACTGGGGCACAGTAGGGACAGCTGAACTGCCCCACAATCAGCACAGGACCACTCAGTGAAGACTGGTCAGGAATGTAGAACTGTAGGGGGTACAGTTTGCTGAAAAGACTCAGACCAGAGTTTCTACACAACCGAGGTGTACCAGATCTCACAAGAGCCGGCAGTAACTGTAATGTGAACCGTTAAAACCTGAGCTGCACAAAAAGCCTTCTCCAGGGAATCGGCAACAAAGCAAAAATTTAGCTTGACCACAGAGCTCAAGTACTGGTCCCCACAGGAAGTTCCCCCATTTTAGAAGTAAGCAAAGGACCACAAATTAATTCCAGTGCAGACCCTAAGTGGTAGGAACAGCAAATAATATAACACAGAACTGTAAGAAAAAACAGAATACCCACAGACCAGAGACAAAGTTTGATATTAACTAGGAAAGGTCTCACATCACCAAAGAACACCTATAAAACCTAGAAGGACTGGGATTCCCTTGGGCTACCAAGCCAGGGAGGAGAGAGGGCTGGGGGCCTCAGCCATACCCCCCCAACACCCGCAATCAGCCCAGTGACAACCACCAAGCTGCTGCAGCAAGCACCCCGGGCTCTCCCAAGCCAGGGTGGTGGGGGGCCTTGGGCCTTGGCCATGCCCCCCGACACCCACAACCAGCCTAGCAGTGACTACTGAGCTGCTGCAGGCAGTGCCCCAGGCTCTCCTGAGCTGGGGCAGTGGGGGCCTCGGGTCTTGGCCATGCCCCCCCAACACCCACAACCTGCCCAGCAATGACCACTGAGCTGCCACAGGAAGAGCCCCCCAGGTGGGGGTAGCAAGGGCTTCAGCCACAACCCCCTGACATCTGCACCCAGCCCAGTAATGACCAACACACCACTGGAAGTCCCCTGGTCTCCCCTGCAGGAATGAGGGGGGTGCCACAGGCCTCAACCCTGCCCCTCCTCCTTCCTCTTTCTCCCACCCTATTTCCTTCCCCTTTTCCTTACTCCCCTCCCTGCTAACTGCTCTGCAACAACATCATAGAATGTAAAAGAATAATATTAATAAATAAATAGACTTTAAAAAATTAATTTATTCATAAGCATACTCATCAGTGTATCCTAAAAGTACAGTTGTTATCCTGTGGTCCTTTATAGCAATGCTATGATGATAACATACCTAACGTTTCTTGGGCTTTTAGTATGTGTCAGACTTTATCCTAAGTTCTTCATATGTTGATTTAAGAAAT
The DNA here is from genome assembly GCF_000696425.1 of Galeopterus variegatus. NCBI lineage: Eukaryota > Metazoa > Chordata > Mammalia > Dermoptera > Cynocephalidae > Galeopterus > Galeopterus variegatus. Next base: position 5,676 of record NW_007752169.1, read on the forward strand.
GTTGTTTTATCATTGGAAAGGTGTCTTTATCCTTGGAAAATTGAGACCTATTGATTGAGAATGTCTGTATAAATTCTAAGACTCAAAAGCTTTGGAGGCAGTGTAGTGTCATGGTTAAAAACATGAATCCTGGTGTCAGAGACACCTGGGTTCAAACTCTGGCTCTGCATTTTTTTTTGGCCATGTGACTTTGAGACAGTTACTTAACATTTTCTGACCCTGTTCCTATTTGTGAAGCAGAAATTATTGTTACAAGGTTAAACACTATAGGCAAAATTCTTAACAGTGCCTAAGTAGAGAGGACCCAGCAATGATACCTGTTCCAAAATGAGCTTATTTACAGTCACAGGTTAACTTGAAAGAACAGCAGTGAATGTTAGTTACTATAAGAAACCCACCATGTGATTTTTGTAGTGTAGAGGTTTATGGCAGAAAAAAGGAGATAATATTTGTCTAAGACCTAAAGATTTTAAGTCTTATCCAAGATAAAATTTGACAAGAAAGTAAATAAAATTTAAGAGATCACCTAGATAGAGTTAGGCAAAGAACTTGGGGTCCCACCATCCCTCTTATCAGCTTTTCCATATCCATGGGATTTGCTTCCCAGTGCTCTCCTTTGGGAATACAAGTGGATTTG
>NW_007752169.1:7754-8947 GCF_000696425.1 Galeopterus variegatus
GTGCCTGGTACACAGGAGGTATCTATTAAATGGTAGCTTAAAAATAAAAGCTGCTTCTAGTGGTGTGCTGGTAAATGTTTAACAACCAACTCTTAGAAGGGATGGGGAAGGAAATACCTGATTTGTAGCATTTGCAGATTTGATTTCTATGGTATAATTACTTCCACAATGGCTGATTTCATGCCACCAACCTTATGGTTGGCAGAGTTGGGAAGATCAGCTCTCACGCTGGTACAACCTGGTCCAGCAACCACTGACTGCTTCCCTCTTCTGTGTAATGCTTAAAGTCTTTGCAATTGTTTTTCATATTTGTGGGGTATTCTTAAGTCACTTTGGCCAAAGCAGCAGCAGGTTAACTCAGTTACTAAAAGAGAAATGGTGTTAATGTGAGGAATATTATTGGGAATAATTGCTGGGCTCTGGGATATGAATTTTGCTTGGGGGGAATTTCTAGACTCACATCTTTGGCCAGGAGCCACTTGGAGTTTTAGACATGAGGATAAGAATGCTTTTTGATTCATGCCTGGGTGAGGGTGGCCCTGGTGGGAGGAACTGACTAATGTAAGTAATTTGTTGGAGCTGGGAGGAAAAGCTATTTTTGCTGGTAAAAAGATATTAGTTGGTTTTTAGTGTTATTCTTTTCTTTATTTGCTGAGGGTTTGAGTAGGCAAAGTGTGTGGAAAAGAAGATAACAGTCTGGATTCCATATGGTGGAGGAGAGTAGAAAATGAGGACAGAATTTTGTAGGGCTGAATAATAATGAGAAGGGAGCCTCCTGTTAACAGCTGCTCACCTAATGTGTGGGTCCTGGTGCTAGGTGGTGTATACATACTATGGTCTTTGTACCTCACAATAACCTTGAGAAATAGGCATTTAATCCACACGGTTGCATAAGTTGGAAACTTAGGAATCATCCTTGTTTCTCATATCCACTACATCCTATTTAAAACCAAATCCTAATGACTATACCTCCAGTTACATTTCAAAGCCATTGACTCCTACTAACCTCCCCTACTAACCTGCTGGTATAGACCACCGTTGTTGTGCGTTTCTTATCTGGATTCCCTGAGTCCACAGTTACTCCTTCAGCCATTCTTCACATGGCAGCCAGGGTGATGCTCATAAAAGTTACGTCCTATCATGTTATTCTTCTGCTTAAACACCTTTTATGGCTCTCTGTAGCCTTTAGAGTG
>NW_007752169.1:13665-14561 GCF_000696425.1 Galeopterus variegatus
GCCTCTGATGATCCACCTTCCTCGAACTCCCCAGCACCTAGGTTGCTGCTTGATTCATCTTCACTGAGCATATTTCTGATCCTGTGATTCTCAAGGCCCATAGCTAATCCTGAGCGACTGGGTCTGGCATTTAAGGCTGATGTGAATTGGCCGCCCTTCACCCCTATGTTTTCCTCCGTGCCAGCCATGTCCAACTACTTGTTTATGGAGCTGAGCTGAAGATTGGGCCAAACAACCTGCAGGGCTGTTGTGAGGGTCAGATGAGATGAAGTCTGTGAAAATGCCTCTACTGTAAAGTGTAGAATCAGTGTCGATGTGTGTTGCTTCTAGAAGTGCTGTGTATCCGCTTCCTAGGGCTGCCATAACAAATTACCACAAACCTGGTGGCTTAAAACAGCAGAAGTTTATTTTATCACAGTTTTGGAGGGCAGAAGTCTGAAATCAGTGTGTCGCAGAGCCATGCTCCCTCCAGAGGCTCCAGGGCAGAATCTGCTCCTTGCCTTGTCCAGCTCGTGGTGGCTGCTGGTACTCCTTGGTGCTCCTTGGCCGGTGGCCTCACTCCCTTCAGTCTGTGCCTCCATTCCACACACAGCGTTCTCTTCTGGTGTTCTGGCACATGGCTGCATCGCTCCCGTGTCTGCCTTCATCTCCACACCACCTCGTCCTCTGCGTCTGTGCTCATCTTCTCTTTTGCTGTTGGTCTCAACTCTCCCTCTGCATTTCTCTTATAAGGATGTTGGACATCATTGGATTTAGGCCCAGCTGGGTAATCCAGGATTATCTCATCTTGAGGTCCATAATTAAATTATATCTGCAAAGATCTTTTTTCCAAATAAAGTCACATCTACAGGTTCTGTGTGGATATATCTTTTTTTCTTTTTGGTGATGGGGGGGGG
>NW_007752170.1:0-447 GCF_000696425.1 Galeopterus variegatus
GGTCTAGCCACTCCTATTTCTATTTATAAAGAAGTTAAAGTTTTCTCTTCTCTCATACAATGTCTTAGTCTGTTTTGTGCTTCTATAACAAATACATTGAAGACTGGGTAATTTATAAGGAACAGAAACTTATTTCCTCATAGTTCTGGAGGCTGGGAAGTCTAAGATCATGGCACAGGCAGGTTCGGTTGTCTGGTAAAGGCTCCTCACATGGCAGAAGAGAGAAAGGCAAGCTAGCTAAAGCTATGCAAAGTGTCTTATAAGAGCTTTAATCCAATTCATGAGGGAGGGAGCCTTGTAGCCAAATCGTGTTTCAAAGACCTCACCTCTCAATTCTAATACACTGGCAACACCTGAATTTTGGAGGGGATGCATTCAAACCATAGCACACACAGTACCAAAACAAACAAACAAACAAACAAACAAACAAACAAACAAACAAACAAA
>NW_007752170.1:1534-3239 GCF_000696425.1 Galeopterus variegatus
GTTTTGTGGAATCTCATGACTCTATCATAGTTTCCATTTTTGAGCATTCTCTTTCAGTTTTCCACATATGTTACCATTTCCCCTGGTGGCAATCAACTTGCATATGCTACTTTGTATGCTCTTCTATTTAACATAGCATTGCAACATGTATTCTTGCTTATGCATGGCAAGATAATTAAAGATAATTTTTTATCTTTAAGGATTTACAGTGTTATTATTGCATGAAAATCAACGTGGTTTTGAGCCTTGTAAGAAATGTAAGTGATATTTTTCTAAGAAGTAAAATGTTCAGGATATATATTTGGAAAATATCACAAATCTAGTTTATGCCTTGATTAGTTTTCTATATCATGTTTCCTGGCACCAAATCCGGAGCTTATTTTATCATACCATGTAATATCTTCGCTGGATAAGAAGCTTTAAGACACCTGCCTTTCAAACACCGCTGTATTAGTTTGGCCTCTCGTTTGTAAGTGAGAGCTGTGCTACTTTATCTGCACAACATGAGAATACAGAAGCATCTCTGTTCTACTGCTCAGCCATTCTGTCAGTGGCTCATGATGTCCCTTCAGGTGGGTCTGCTTTGCTTTCTTCCTCTCACATTTCATCTCTAGGTAAGCTGGGTTGGTTAACAACCATCCAAAATAGGCCATTTTTCTTGAATTATCCTTAAATTGGGAAATTCTCCCTAATCCAGTCAATTTTGACTGATTTAGCTTGAATCATATGATTTGACTTGCCAAAGAATACTTCCTGAGTATTCATTTTTCAGCAAGATTTTTTTGAGGCTTCTTGTCCAGGACATTTCACCTTCCACCTTCCAATTTATACAATTCCCTTCTTTGATTATAAAGCTCCAAACATGCAGTTTTCTAACACTGTACAACTTTCTTGTGTATAATGGCAGCATGCTTGCCCCTTCTTCAATGGGATGGCAACATGAAGTCACATCTCGTTACTGTTTTCAGAGGTAATGCCCTGGTTCCCCCTTAAAAAGAAAAATGTTTGCCAACCTCATAGTTCACCATGTCTCCTGGTTCTGTTGTAACTTCATTTTACTATTTCACCTTTCAGTAGAAGACAGTGAACCATCACTGGAGCAAGAATTCAAGATTATTAAGAGAAGCAAAATAATTAAAATTAAAATTTCTTTATAGAAAAAGAGTCTGTTAAGTATGCAAAAAAAGGTCAGAGCATATCTCAAATTTAGATACTCTGATAGTGAGCCGGAAAAGAAAATTTAGAACATAGCTTTCACTTCTGTAAGGACTACAAGTTAAAACAGTTCCTGACACAAAGCAGATAGTAAATGTGCTGAATAAATGAATGAATAAACAGCTGGTGCACATGGCTTCCCTCCTTGTTCATTGGTACATTGATGCTGTTAGCCTCACTTCTAATAAATGGGGTTCTTTTCCTACTGGGTGAGTGTAATCTTTTCTAAGAGATATGAGCCCTGGGTAGTCTTCTACTTTTCATTGCTATTTGTTATAGTTTCACATGGAGTCCCCTGGGTTCTAGTCTAGTTCCATTTGGCATCAAAAATCTATCTACCAGTAATAATCAAGGTATATTTCCATTATTGTGAAACTGTTACCTTGTCACTTGCTGGATATCTTGTTAGCATTCCTTTTCTGGGCACTAAAACCTGAAATGAGCAAGGCCGATGGTAATGAGTTTGGGAAGCACAATAATTTTTTTTTTT
>NW_007752170.1:8143-8947 GCF_000696425.1 Galeopterus variegatus
TCCCTAGGTTATCTTTCCCAATTTCAGTGTTTTAAAAGCCATGTGAACTCTGACACCTCCTAAAGGTATATGTACAACCTTATATCTACACACCTTTCTCCCCAAATCATTCTCATACATACAACTGCTTACTCAACACATCCCCATTAAATGTAAAATTATCATTTTCAGACTTAATATCACCAAAACATAGCTCTTGATTTCAAAGCTCCCAGATCTGCTCCTCCCATATTCAACCTTTCTCAATGATTGGCCATTTCATCCATCAGTTGCCTGTGCCAAGAAACTTGGTGTCATCTTGAATTTTCTCTTTCTCATATACTTCATATTCAATCTATTAGAAAATTCCTTCTGTTGTACCTCCAAAATACTAGTATATCCCAACTTCAATTACTTCTTGTGATCTTTTCTACTACCATGTTATCGAAAATGATATCATTCACTTGGGCTATTATAATGGTCACCTAATCCTCTCCCCTCTGCCCATGATCTTGCAAGAGTAGACATTTAATTAATATGAAGTAATAGAATTCATTCTCAACTTGAATTCAAATTTTGTTTAAGGGAATGAACAAATGGTTGCCTATTATTTCTAGATGGCTTTGGGAGGTCATCTCACCTCAGACTCATCTGCAAGTTTGAGGTAGTTCTGCAGCCAGAGTTTTGGAGGAAGAAGCCACGTTTGTATGGCCTTTTCCTTTATCATGAACTAATGTTGAATTTTTTCAAATGCTGTTTCAGTGTCTATAGAGATGATCATATGGTTTTTATCTTTGCTTTTATTGATGTGGTGTATCACATTTA
>NW_007752171.1:0-571 GCF_000696425.1 Galeopterus variegatus
TCCTACCACATGCTACAAAGTGGATGAAGCTTGAGGACATTTTACTAAGTGAATTTAGCCAGTCACAGAAAGACAAACAGGGTCTGATTCCACATACAGGAGGCAACTATAGCAGTCAAATTCATATAAACAAACTAGAATAGAGGCCTTCAGGGTGGAGGGAGAAGAAAAGGAATGTTCAATAAAAACCATCAAAATAATAGTGAGCTGCTTATATCTGGAAACACGCAAGTGTCACCCTCCACACAGGGCCTATGAATCAAAAAACGTGTAGCTAATAATAGTGGTGGTAATAAAATGGGTAGCCAGGTTTTTGGATTATTCTATGACCAGACACCGTAGAAAACAAAATGTATCACATTCAGTCCTTGCTACAAATATATAACGATAAGCTAATAATTTTTATTTTACAAATGAAACAACTGACTCACAGAATTTAAGAAACCTGCTCAAAGTTACACAGTTTAAAACTTTGTGACGTGTGAAGCAACAAGGTGGAACGTTCAGTGGGTACATCTGCTGGTGGTGACTTAGATGGGCTGGAGCTGCGTGCAGGTTACGTTCTGTCTCA
>NW_007752171.1:2526-2971 GCF_000696425.1 Galeopterus variegatus
AAATTAAGGAGGGAAAAATGATGTTAATATTTTCTTAAACAATGGCAAAAATCTATGCTGAAAAAATGAATCCCTAACTCAGCCAGTATTTACACATAGTTAATCATCTATCAAGGAAATCTAAGACAATGTACTGAAAAAGTACTAGAACTCATAAGAGTTCATCAGCTTAACTGAAGAGAAGATCACCATATCAAATCAGTCTCTTCCTGTAAACCACCTGTTGCCATCATACGACAATGGAAAAATTATATTGTTGACAACAGCATCAAAGCTACAACAAAAACGTATTGAAACATAGGTTTAGAAATATGCAAAACTTTAAAGAAAAAGTCATGAAATTCACACAAATATAAATGGAAATCTCAGTAAATGGGGGTGCACATTTTCTTCTGAAGCAAGTATTAGAAAATTTAAAGATTTCAACTATTTGCAACTTGCTCTT
>NW_007752171.1:5675-6180 GCF_000696425.1 Galeopterus variegatus
CTCATCTTCAGGCTTCTTGAGCAAGCTCTTGATTGTAAGTGAGGCCCATGGTATAGAAAAGGCCATTGGACATCGGTGGTTCTTTCCTTCTCTTTGCTCACCAAACCTTGCCATGACCAGATGGTTCTGTGATGTCTAAATCCCTTTTCTGTGTTATACTCCAGAAAAAAGGAAGGGAAAAAATCAGAAATTCTTGGTTTGCTCCTGAAATTTCCAGNCTGTTTATAATACCAGAAGCCAGGCTGGTGACCACTTAGGACACAACCTAGCGTTCAGGACCCTTCATCCACATGCAAATTGACTTCATACATCCTCTCCCATCAGTGAGGCCCTCTGTGATCCACCTATAACAAGTACACTCTCCGAATGGCTACCCTACATTTTGCTTCAGTAATGCAATTCTGACCTCTGTCGTTGGAATTAAATCCAAACTCACAGGAACGGTGAAACAATACATATAGTAGGTGAAGAGCTGCACAGACTTATGCAATTCCACTTACTGTTG
>NW_007752171.1:8226-8946 GCF_000696425.1 Galeopterus variegatus
AAACATTGTCACTTCCTTGTTTCCACCACACTGTAGAGTTTACTGCTTTGCTCTTTTGTTGTTTTAATTTCATTTTTGTTATTCTGAAGGAATATCTAAAGAGGATGGACAGAGACTAAACTCATGATCCATCTGTAAGGAAAATGGAGTTAGTTTAGTCAGGCCCTCTCACCTCATATCCACCTGTGTATGATTCAGCATGTCCACTGTAAACAAGTTGTGTTAGTGTACATGTGCACCCATGTACCCCTTGGTTTGTTGCTGCTATTGTGTAATTTGGTTTCAAAAGGCAGCAGCTCTGAACCGCTGCTTGGCTGGGCTCCTGTCTGGAATAAATCATGTCCAATTAGCCAATAGCTACTCAATTTTTCCTTCTCTTACCNATGTGATTTAGTTGTTGGTTTCCAATGTGGTCAGGTGCTTTGACTGACAGATAACTGTCATGATCATGGGCTTGTGATAGCAAAGGACAGGGTTTTCTCCAGCAACTGTAACTCTCTCTAAATCTCCTCTTGATGTCTGCTTCTGTGCGAGGAAACCATGAGCTTCCCAGATCTGTGTGAAGATAATTCCGGGAATACAGTAGCAACAGCAGGGAAATATGTTCCAGCATTGTTTCAGAGAGAAAATTAGTCCAGCTTTTATAATCCTGTTTGATATTTGTCTGTGTCTCTGACACCACTAATAGGCTGTCCTGATGTCTTCCTGAGCTCAACAGGA
>NW_007752172.1:0-465 GCF_000696425.1 Galeopterus variegatus
GAAACTGAACTTGAAATAGGTGTAGAAAGTGGTTACTCTTTAAACACTCTTCACGAATTAGGACATATTTAAAGGCAGTTAGGGCATATTTGACATGTTAATCAAAATCTATACTTGTATTTCTCAATACTTTTTAAATTCTCATCTTATCACTACCAAGTGTGTTATAAAAACTTTGATTTTTTTAACTAAAACAAATTAAATTTAGATAAATTTTGCCTTGGTAGAATTCTATTACAAACCTTAAAATAATTATGCTATTCTTGAGTAATTATTCACTGATCTTTCACCAAATATTCATGAGCTTCTACTATGTTTTAGGCACTTTGATAAAGCAGAGGTTTTAGCAAAGAACAAAATAGACCCCATCTCTACCTTTATGGTTTATTAAATTTTAGGAAGGAAGAGTAAACAATTAACTATAAAAATAGGCATGTATTTAGAAACTAAGATTAGTGCAACAAA
>NW_007752172.1:3807-7119 GCF_000696425.1 Galeopterus variegatus
TTTTAAAACTCTACTTTCTCTTAAATGAAGTATAACTCTACAGAGTGGCAACATCTGACTCTGAGCTATTTTCCAAGATTTTTCTCTCATATTCTTTCATGATCCTGACACACTAGCCAAATGTAATTTCTTGGGATCTTGCCAAATCCCAGTGTCACTGCTAGAAGCAGGGAATAGTCCCCCTTTGGTTTTGGGATCTAGAGATTTTTTCTTCATTTCTCCTTCCCTGTTATTCTATGCTCAAAAACATTTTGCTTTCATGAATCTTTAAGATATTTTCCCTATGCTCCTATGCCATGAATCTCTTACCCTAAAAGGTTTTTTTTTTCCTTTCTTTCTTTTTTCTTTTCTTCTTTAGCAAAAGCCAGTAATCCTTATAGGATCTTTCTGTTTTCTCCCCCAATACATACCTTCCTTGCAGTAATGGAAACAGAGGTGGTTATGTACTTTCCTGAAAGGAAATTAAAGGGCAAAATTCAGGGAGGAAAAAAAAATGTATATATATATATAAACTTATCTCTAGAAAAATGTTATCTAGGCACCCATTAATTATCACATTTAACCTTCAAAACAAACCCTCTGAAGTGAGTACTGTTAAAATATTTCAGAGATAAGGAAACCGAGGACATTAAGTTATGTGACCAATGTATACATTCATTTAATACTAAAGTCAATATCTAAAAGCAGGTCTGTCATATTGAAGGGCTTTCATAGTTTCTGGTCATGAATTATATCAGTAGGCCTCTGTGGTGTCCATCTGAACTCCTGCAAGGAAAATAAATGTGAATCAAGAATTCTGTTTCCTGGAAGCTATAGGTTAAAGTTTCTAGTTTACTGTAAAGAGAAGAATATGGGAAATAATACTGATTGGCAATGTTACCAATCCTAACTTGTGGAAGTGAACATTCATAAAATATTGAGAGGTTGATGGCCTATTGAATATGCTCTGAGGCTGGACCAGAGCAAAAAAAGGGGCTTTAGTTAGAAATGGAACTCTTGAGTACTGTCAATGAGTTAGTAAGTATTGAGATGATTCAAAAGCAAAGTTAAGTGGACTGGCAGACCAAACCAGTCCAAATACCAACTAGGACTTACAGGGTGTGGGGCTAACTGTAGGGTACTTGGTCTAGTAGCTTCAAGGCAAGCATAGACTGAGTCAAGAGCATGGGTACAAAGCAGATCAGAAAGACTGTATCCAATTAGGGAAAATTTGGCAAAATTAGCAATCAAATACCAAGATATAAAGTAACGAGTGGTTGGATGATTCAGTAGTCCTTATTTGATTGTCAGGCAAAAAAAAAAATAGTGATAAAGTAAAAGTTGAACTGGCTAGATGCATATTTTATCAACAGTATTTATGGATTATTGGTGCTTTTATATTTTAAACAGTGTAGGGTTCCCCAGGCATACAGTCTTAGTGGGATTAAATGATAGTATAGTGGTACAGTGCACAATGAGAGGCCTTTACAGTCAGACAGTTCATATCCTGATTCACCTTTTAATAATCAGTTAATCTTAAGGGAGTTACTAAATCTCTTAGAGGTTCACCTGAAAAAAAGAAATAATAGTATTTACTTTTCAGGATTATACTGATGTTTATAAATAACACATGAAAAGCACATATTGTAGCTGGCACGCACTTGCTATTCAGTATGTAGCACCCGAGATGATTATTCCCTGCTGAAGCCCCAATTGCATTATCCAAATGGTGTCATATTCACAAAGAGCCTTTGTATAAAGCAGCGGCCATCTTCCATCCCCTGAGTCTTTCTCCCCCAGGGGTCTAAAATCAGCTATGCAACAATGACCCAGGTATCCAGGGCTAGGGATGAGATATCCTCAATTTGGTCTGTAATAATACGAGATGGAGTCTCTCCTTTTTATTTTTGGAAGACCATCATAGACCATTTTTATAATAAAATTTACAGGTTTCTAGTAAATTCTGGAGAACACAGTCTCATGTTTTTAGATCAAATTTGTATTATTCGGGCCGACCCCGTGACTCACTCAGGAGAGTGCGGCACTGGGAGTGCAGCGGTGCTCCCGCCGTGGGTTCGGATCCTATATAGGGATGGCTGGGGCACTCCCTGGCTGAGCACGGCGCGGGGGACACCAAGCCAAGGGGTGCGATCCCCTTACCGGTCACAAAAAAGACAAAAAAAAAAATTTGTATTATTCGGGCCGCCCCCGTGACTCCCTCGGGAGAGTGCGGCACGGGGAGTGCAGGGGTGCTCCCGCCGTGGGTTCGGATCCTATATAGGGATGGCTGGGGCACTCCCTGGCTGAGCACGGCGCGGGGGACACCAAGCCAAGGGGTGCGATCCCCTTACCGGTCACAAAAAAGACAAAAAAAAAAAAAATTTGTATTATTCTCTTAAATGTGTTTGCCTGGTACCAGATTGACAATGAAATAGTTCATTCAGTAAGTATTTGAGCACCTGCTTAAGTGCCATACACTGTTTATAAGAGTTTGGGATATATCAGTGAACAAAACAGACAAAATTCTTGTGTTCATGGAGTTTACATTCTAATGGGAAGAAGCAAACAATTTAAAAATTAACAAAATAAGAAAGTAAATGCTATTTTTAGAAGGTAATAAGTGGTATGTATGAAAAGGAGCATGGTAAGGAAATCAGGATTATTTATAAGATAGGGAAGTTGCTTAAAATATTCTGGTAATGAAGAAAATATTCTAAAATTACTACTGCAAATCTGTGTATGTTAGGCAGACTAATATGACTCCTTCCACCCCCAGATGTTTACTTTCTAATCCCCAGGAACTCTAAATATGATATGTTACATGGCAAGGATGAATTGAAGTTGTAGATGGAAGGACCAGAGAACAAAGAGATTATCTGGGTGGACCTAATGTAATTACATGGGTTCTTAAATGGGGAAGAGGGATGCACAAGAGTAAGAACCAGAGAAGTGGCATCATGGGACAGACTCTACTGGCCATCGCTGGCCTTGAAGATGGAAGAAGGGGGCAGGGACATTAGCCAGGGAATATGGGCAGCCTCTAGCAACTAGAAAAGTCAAGAAAACAAATTGTCCTCTGGAACCTCCAGAAAGGTCCTCAGCCTGGCCAACATGTTGATTTCAGTCCAGTGAGACCCATTTGGGAATTTTGACCTCCAGAACTGTGAGATAATAAATTTGTGTTGTTTGAAGCCACAAAAATTTGTGGTAATTTGTTGCAGCAGCAATAGGAAACTAATACTCTGAGTATCCTAAAAACCACTTAGCTGTATATTTTAAATTGGTGAATTTGATGGAATGTGAATTATATCTCAAATAAAGCTTGTTTAAAAA
>NW_007752172.1:7731-8946 GCF_000696425.1 Galeopterus variegatus
AAAAAGTAGGGTGGTTAGGATATGTCTAATTGAGAAGATGACATGCACCAATGTTGAAAGAGAGCTATCAATTAGCTGTTGTATCTGACAAACCATCATATAACTCAATGGCTTAAAACATTGGACAGTTAACTATGGCCAGTGGGTCAGATCTGGCCCACTGCCTGTTTATATAAATAAGTTCTATCGGAGAACAGACATGTTCATTCACTTGTATATTGTCTGTGGCTGCTTTAAGCTACAGTGGCAGAGTTGAATAGGTACAATAGAGACTATATGGCCCCCAAAGTCTAAATATTTACCATCTGTCCCTTTACAAGCAAAGTTTGCCAATCCCTGGTTTAAAACAACAATCATTTATTCTTGCTCAGTGATCTACAGGGTGGCTGGGGCAGTTCTGTTCCGTGTATGTTCATTTTAGGGCATAGGCTGAATAGTGCAATCAGGTAGGGGAGGGTATGTCATGGTGATGAAAATTCAAGAGAGAGAAAAAATCAGGGATAGGCTAAATACTGGCCCTCTGTTGTTTCTGCCCACACGCATCTGGCTAAAGGAAGTCAAATGGCCAAGTCTAAAGTCAAGGGGTAGAGAATATACTGGACCCATGATGAGGTCACAGTAAGGGTGTGAATATAGGGAGAGATGAAAGATTGAGGTCAATAATATAATTTCCTAAGTCAGACAAGGAAAGAAACAGGGCTTTGGGCTAAAGAGTGACACACTTTGACTTACATTTTAAATTAATCACTCTAACTCTTGTGTTGAGAGTAGACTTGAAGGGACAAAGGTGAATCAAGGAGAAGAGTTAGGAAGCTATTTCAATGGCCCAGGTAGAAGATAGTGGTGGTCACTGGCAACAGTAGAGATGGTGAGAAAGGTTAAATTTTGCGTATACTCTGATGTCAGAATCAAGAGGAATTCCTGACAGATTGGACGATGGGTGTGGGAAAAGGAAAGGAGTTAAGGATGACTCTGCCTGAAGAGCAGAAACAATGAAGTTGCCATCAAATAAGATGGAAAAGAATGCAGGTGGAATAGTTTTGAGAGGAAGAATTTTGGCGACGGACAGATTGAGTTTATGATATTTTTTAGACATCCAAGTGGAGATGTCAAATAGGTAAGTGAATACACAAGACTGAAGTTCAGGAGGAAAACCTAGGTTAAAGAGATGCATTTGAGAATCGTTCATTTGTGGATGGTATTTAAAGCAAGAAG
>NW_007752173.1:0-3106 GCF_000696425.1 Galeopterus variegatus
CTTAGTTTCCTCAGGGTAAAATATGGACAATAATTCCTGCCTCCTTACCTTCCAAGGTTGTACTGAAGATTTTGAAAGTTAGAAATTCACAGAATCATGGAGACAAACTGGGCCTGGTGAGTCCAGCTCCTCATGTGAGAGTTGAAAAAAACAGAGACCCAGTGGTTCTGTGACTCTCTCAAGGCTAATCAAGGTCCTGGTTAATGACAAAATCAGGGTGAAACTTCAGTTTCCTTCACTCTTCAGTGCAGCCTGTGATGATAAATATCAAAGCATGCTTGAAATTAGAAATCATGACATAGAGGCAACATGTAATTATTTAGGTATTAATTAATAGACTGTGTATCGAGTCAGCACTAATCAAATTTTTTTCATGTCTTAACAAGGTTGTGGGTTGTCAGGAATTTCTGAAGATGGCAAAAATATTTTTCTGAAGACAAGTCCGTCCTCTTCCAGTAAATACAAGGAAAGCAGGAAGTTTAACCAGAGATATTTAAGCCCAGCTTCCTCCAGCAGCCATCTCTTACTGCTTTAAAAAAATATATATATTATTGAGATATAACGCATGTACCATAAAATACATCATGTTAGGGTGTTCAGTTTAGTATTTTTAGTATACTCTCAAGGCTGTGTAACCATCACCACTCTATAATTCCAGAACATTCTCATCATCCTATTGGTTTTTGAATGTCAGTCTTCTCAGGATGAGTGTAGCTTCTTCACTCAAGTTTGGCTCTTGGTTCAGGCATATCACGTCTGGCCTGTTGTGTGGTGTTCATCGTGGCTCAGATAATCGGACGTCTCAGTTCACTCTCTGTCCGGAGAACTCGGTGTCTAGTGAAGGTCTGACTCCCTCGGGGAAGAGCCAGGAGTAGGGATGAGTTAGGCACTAAGCCTCAGAATAAGCCTTACCAATGAGAATTGGAACCTGAAGAGCCAAACTCAGCCACCAAGGCTGATTGGACAGGCGAAGATGGGAAAGTTTCTCAGGCCAAGAGTGACTAGAACCAGAAGAAGAGAGTGTGGCTGGTTTCCAATGGTGGAGAGATTAAAGACTTATGTATTAGACCTGAAACTATACAATTCCTACAAGAAAACATAGGGGAAGCACTTCAGGAAGTAGGAATGGGCAAAGACTTTATGAATGTGATCCCCAAAGCACAGGTAAAAAAAGGAAAAGTAAACAAATGGGATTATATCAAACTAAAAACTTCTGTACAGCAAAAGAAACAATTAACAGAGTGAAAAGACAGCCTACAGATTAGGAGAAATATTTGCAAACTTTGCATTTGACAAAGGATTAATTATCTAGAATATACAAGCATCTCAAACAACTTAACAGTAAAAAAAAAAAAGTAACCTTATTAAAAAATGGGCAAAGGAGCTGAATAGGCATTTCTCAAAGGAAGACATTCAAATGGACAACAGACACCTGAAAAATGTTCAGCATCACTAATCATCATGGAAATGCAAATCAAAACTACACTGAGATATTATCTCCCCCCAGTTAGACTGGCCATGATCAAAAAGACAGAGAATAACAAATGCTGGTGAGGACGTGGAGAAAGGGGAACCTTCCTACACTGTTGGTGGGACTGTAAATTGGTGCAGCCACTATGGAAAACAATATGGAGGTTTCTCAGACAACTACAGATAGAACTGCCATGTGATCCAGCAATCCCACTTTTAGGTATATAGCCAAAGGAGTGGAAATCATCATATCAGAGGGATACCTGCACTCCCATGTTTATCACAGCTCTATTTACAATACCCAAGAGTTGGAACCAACCTAAATAACCATCAGTGAATGACTGGATAAGGAAAATGTGGTATATATATACCATGGAATACTACTCTCCCATAAAAGAAAATGAAATTCTACCATTTGCAGTGACATGGATGAACTTAAAGAAAATTATATTACATGAAATAAGCCAGGCACAGAAAGAAAAATACCACATGTCCTTACTCATAAGTGAGAGCTAAAAATAAATAAAGAAAGAAAGACAGGAAGAAAGAAAGAAAGATACAACAATCACAATAATTTGTTGAACTTTCAAAAGGAGAGGAAAGTACTGAGGCTAGTGGAGGTGGGAAAGGGGGAGAGAGGGGTATTAGTGAGAAATTGGTAAAGGGCCGCAACAAATGATTATATTGTCTAATGATAAATAGAGTAATTATTTTTTAAAAAAATAGAAATAAAAAGATAGTGGACACGTTATCTCAGTTGGTTGGACCATGGTGCTGATAACCCAAGATCAAGGGTTCAGATCCCCATATCAATCAGCCACCAAAAATAAATAAATAAAAATAAAGAAAGTTGGTGGAGGGCTCTCCAGAGTGTCATTCTTTCCTGCCTGGGGCCTTTACGCATGCTGGGTCATCCCCACCCCCACCAGGGCCCCATTATTGCTGGATCTAAGCCTGCCGGGATCCCTGAGCACCCACTGCCCATCTCACTCTGGGCATGCTGTGTTACTTGCAGACCTCTCTGCAAGTCTGAATAGACTGCAAGCTTTGTAAGGGAAGAACCCTGACTTTTTTGGTTACCCACCCACCCTGCTCTGCCCCCGGCATCATCTGGCCCCATACTCAATAAAGATTTCTTGAACAAGTTACTAATTTGGCCACAAGCCCAAATTCTTCTTTATATGTCCCTCTACTATTCAAATTCAAATTGAGTACTGAGAATGTACCCAAGCATCCCACAGTTCTTCAAGGTAGATACACAAAACAATAATGATCCTGTGTCAAAGCTGTTTTCCTGCACCTTTCACTAAATAGCCCTAGTTCTGGTCCAAAGACCAAGAGAGACTAAATTTCTGCCCTCTTCTCTGAAATAAGCTTTCATGTCCTCAATATCTTTTGTTCTGTGGAAGTACCATCTGTACTTTCTTCAACAATTATACATAAAATATAAATTATTTACTCCATTCATTCAGCAACCATTTTCAAGCATGTTCTTTGTGTAAAGGCACTGTGCCAGGAGCAGCGGGGACAAGGGAGGGCATGACACACAGACCCTGCCCTAAGAGACCTACAGTTCCTCTTGACTGTGCTCTTCCCACTTTCTGGGGTTTCTCTAATTAGTCAATGTCCCTTTCCA
>NW_007752173.1:4562-8946 GCF_000696425.1 Galeopterus variegatus
TGTGTGTGTGTGTGTGTGTGTGTGTGTGTGTGTGTGTGTGTGTGTGTGTGTGTGTGATGTAAAAAGACATTTTACTAAAATTTTTGTAAGATGTCTACTCTTTGTGATTAAATCAGGTATGTGGTAGTATTTCTGGTGATAAATATTCTCATCAAACACATCTTTACAATGAGCCCCCCTCCCCACTCTCTCCACCCTCCCCCCAAAAAAACCTCTTAGAAATAAGCAGATTGCAATCTTTGCATCAGATTGAACTCATAAGAAGACAGATAAAGAAAAATACAACAATAACCCAGGACACTTCACACTGTCACTAGTGGTTCTTTATGATGTTTCTGAAAATAATTGAAAAGGAAGCATGGACATCTGGCCTGTGAATAAAGCTGTTTCTAATTATGGGGACTGTTTGTCTTCAAAGCAGAGTGGAGACTAGGGTGCTCTTGATGTGCTCTTCCTTAATGCCACTTGTCAGGACACGGCAGCCTCCAGCCCTCACCTATTTGGAACACGTGGGGTAGGCCACCTCATTTTAGCTTCTGATCTGAATGAGTGTTGTCCTTAAATTCCTTCAGGCTTTGGGATTTTTACTTTTGAGTTTTGCATCGAAGCTGAAAAATGTGAATTTTTTGGTTATGCTATTTCCTGGGTACTTTCCGTATGTGGAGGAGACAGAAATGCCAGGGGCCAGAAGGTCGACAGAAGAGAGTGCTTCTCATCGGTGACAACTGGGATCGGTGTGGGAGAGCTCCGCTGGACTTGGGTGGTCAAGAGGCCCAGGAATGATTCCAGAAAAAATAGAGCGGATGAGAGGCATTCTGTTCTTTACCCCACATAATTTGTAGACATCATTGTGTTCAGTATTTATAAATTGGTAATTTCACTGAGTAATATTTTAAAACAGTTTTTCTTGACCTAACATCTCTTCATTTAACCAATATTTATTAGGCACTGAATATGTGCCAGGAACTTTAAACATCAGAAGAAAACTAGTCCTATGAGTGTTGTCTTAGGAAGAATCTGTGGTTTTCTGTTCTCTACACGATTCCCAAAGCACGTACGTGCCTCACTGGTCACCACGGATACAGAGAACACTCTTTGAGGGCAGTTGAGGGTATACATTTCAGAAACCTCCCCAGGGTTTCAGCAGCACGGAGGACAGTTCTGTGGGAGCTGTTGCTGCAACATCCTCTGTGTCCAGAAATCTCTCGTGGAACTCCATGACGCCTACAGCTATGTTTGAAAATCAGTTTTATTTCCTTGGAATAGTCCTCAGAAGTAGAGTTCTGGGTAAAAAGATATGCCAAAAATTTAAGCTTTTTGAAATGTATATAGAGAAGCCCTGGATACTGAGTAGGAAGGCCTTTGTCCCAAGCTCTAACCCAACTGTGTGACCTTGAGCTTAACTGTTCCTCTGTTAAATGGGGAACATGGTGGTATGCCCCACTACATTTCAAAAGATGATTCAGGAAAGAATGTGGTAAGACTTTTGAAATGCAGCATGTGATAGGCAGGGATGGTTGTCTGTCAGCAGCCATTCTTTACTGTGTCATTCCTGCAAACCCTGATTTTTTAGGGTGTTCATCCTTTCCCCACTGCAGTCCTTGTATCTCTAGGTTAGGCCTAAATTCTCCAAGCATAATCTCATTACCCTATCAATGACAGGTTTGGGAATAGGCATATGAATCAGTTTGGTTTATTGAGATTCAAAAGGTAGCTTTCTGCGACTTCTGGAAAATTCCCCACCCTTCAGAGAAAGCCTTACCAAGAGAGAGTCTCTTCCCCTGGACACTGTCATTTGCAAAGGTCAAGCCTGGCCATGTTACTGAAATGGTCATATTACCCCCAGCCTGAGAATTAAACTGAACACAGACAAGGTACAGCCAAGAATCATGGTGAAATGGCACTGGAACCACTGGATTAATCAACTTTGCAACTTGCCTCGCCTCTAAACTTCCAGCTATGAGACCCAGTTCTGACAGTGTATACTCTTGGAATTAGTTAGCTTTAATTTATAACTCAAGTTCTGGTCATCATTTTTCCATTTTCTTTCCTAATTATAGGAAATGTTTTTCAGCCTCTTATAGGCTTTCCTTCCAACTTCTTGTATCCTCTTTCCCAATTTTCCTAAAAATTATGCCTCAAGGGAATATTTGAATGAAAAGGGTAGTGCTTATGCCAACAATTCGGAAATGACTCATTTAAATCTGCTGAACTAAAAGAGCCCAACCCAGGCCTTCCACTTTGGTCACAGAACCAGATTTTTTGAGTTGGAAGGAAACTTGGTACTCAACAAGTCCTGACTCCCTTGTATAGATGAAGAGACAGGTGCAAAAAGATTTATAATTCGTTACAAAGTCCATGTCAGCTGGGCGCTCCCCAGGCACAGTTGCAGGAGACTTACCCAGTACCCCATGTTGCCCTGTTTCAGTGGGGGATTTAAGCCCCAACATATCCTAATTGGTTCTTTGAACACGTTGTTTCCCCATTTGTAAATCAAAGCTCCCCATTTGTAGCAAGAACCCAAGGAGCAATTCCCCTATCCACCACGCTGGAAGCCCAGTCTTCTTTTCATTTGCCCTAGTGATTCTTTCTAGAAATCCCTGAGGAGATGTCTCACAAATAACTCAGACTCCTCCCTATAGGTGCTTCTGCTCTTGGTCTACATCTCTTGCTGTCCTTTTGCTACCTTGACTGATATTTCTCTGTACTCCTGGGTCACAATATTTGCTGCTGCCAAACTCCCCTAGATCTTTTCTCCATTCAGCCCTTGGGTCATTGTCCATGTTCCTTCTGACTGTCGCTGCATTGCCAGCTACTTGTGTTCTTCTCTCTTTCTAGCCAATAAGACAACTCTTGTTTTCTATGGCCACTGATTCTACATGGGTTTCTCAGGAGAGCTGGGGCCTCTAGTGGGCAACTCTTTGCTCTCTTCTCCAGCATGCTTCTCCTTGGAGAGCATGTGCGCTGGGGAATGGGCTTGACCAGGCTGGTTCCAACACAGCCTCGCATCACCGGTGGGACCACATCTCCCTCCAACATCCAGCTGACTCCCAGTACGATCTGCCCCGCTGCTTCTTCACACATGTTGCTCCTCAGATACCTCGCTTCCAAATTATGGGGTGGGACTAGAGCAGAAATTCTTCATCTTTGATGATCTTTGGGGTGGGGGGAACATGCATGAATCTTTTAAACTTGTG
The DNA here is from genome assembly GCF_000696425.1 of Galeopterus variegatus. Classification (NCBI taxonomy): domain Eukaryota; kingdom Metazoa; phylum Chordata; class Mammalia; order Dermoptera; family Cynocephalidae; genus Galeopterus; species Galeopterus variegatus. Next base: position 7,760 of record NW_007752173.1, read on the forward strand.
TTTAATTTTTGCGTAAAATAGCATTTTATGAGACAAAAACCTCTAATTTTTATCAGACTGTCAAAGGGTTCTTTAACCCTATAATGGTTAAGAACCATTTGTTTCTGGGTGGTCTGTAAACTAGCTGGTCTCCAAAGCTCTTTAAGTTCTAATGTTCTGTAACCCTGTAATTCCATAATATGGTTTTGTAGCAGATGTATCAAAAGTAGAAGCATTCGGTCACTCTCCCAATCTACTCTTTGCATTCCTGAGTGAGTAAAAGAGTACATGCAAGAATTTGAGTCTAGTTAGCACAGGAGATGCTATGTTATTTTTAAGAAATAACAAAGGATTAAGCATTGAAACTTTTCAACAAGATATTAGTACTCTACCCACAACAAGACTTTTTATTCTAATCTCAAGTACGGTAAATATTAGGAGATCTTTCTTTTCACAGCAGCAACATCTTGGAAACTCTACTGACTGAAGAATGGAAGGAAAAGGATGGTGCTTACAACTCCTGCCTCTCTTTCCAGTTTTTCTTTCCATTCGAGGAGTGGGAGGTTTGGGGAAGAGCCCTTTCCCCCTTCTCCTCTGTGTAGCCGGTAGTTCCACAAGTGGCCCCTAGACTGCGTTCTTGCGTTAGTAAGTGGCATGGTAACCAAACACATGGGAGCCTACCGCGACTGATGGCCTGATGGCCTGATGGCCGAGGCTGTCAACTGGTCAAGTGGTAAGAAATAAAATACAGGAGATTATTAACCATAGTCAGAAGACAGAACTGGAAAAGTAACACAAAATCTTCCTCTACTACCTGTAATGAAAACACAGAAGAATATAAAATCTCCCTATTTCACTTATAATGAAATGTGGAATTAGCATTAGTTTAGTCATTGAAAACATGATTTAGGTGTGATGTTAAGAGGAATCTGTCAACTTAAAAAAAAATTAACAGTGCTAAAATACACATGACATAAAATTTATCCATCTTGACCATTTTACAAGTGTACTTTTTTTTAAACCGAGTGTACAGTTCTGTAGTGTTAACTATATTCACATCGTTGTGCAGCCAGTCTCTAGAACTCTTTTCATCTTGCAAAACTGAAGTTCTGTACCCATTAAACAACAGCTCCCCATTCTTTCCTCCCCCAGTTCCTGTCTGTCTGGTTTGACTGTTCTAGGTACCTCATACAATTGGAAAAAAAAGG
>NW_007752174.1:0-476 GCF_000696425.1 Galeopterus variegatus
TTTATTTTCTCAAAGGGTTCATTTTCTGGTGAGGGCTCCCCTCCATGTCTTGCAGATGGTTGCCTTGTCTGTGTCTTCACATGGCCTTTTCTCTGTGTGCATATCCTTGGTGTCAGTTTCTTTTTAGAAGGACACCAGTCCTTTTGGATTAGGGTTCCCATCCCATGACCTCATTTAACCCTAATTACTTCCTGAAAGCCCTGTTTCTTAAATACAGTCACATGGGGCTTCCAACATGATTTGGGGTCATAGTTTAGTCCATGTCACCAACCAAGGTGATTTTTTTTAAAATAAAATTTCCAATGTTTTTTTGTTTTTGTTTTTTCTTTTTCCAAGCTATAGCTTGGAGCTTTATTTTCAAATTATTTAAAACTTTATTATATTTATTATTTATAATGTTTACTATTTATTGTCGTCTGTAAGCTGAATAATTCTAGTGTCCAGCCTCATCATGTTAGAATTTATTTAAAAATTTG
>NW_007752174.1:1959-3714 GCF_000696425.1 Galeopterus variegatus
CAAGGTGATTTTTTTTAAAATAAAATTTCCAATGTTTTTTTGTTTTTGTTTTTTCTTTTTCAAGCTATAGCTTGGAGCTTTATTTTCAAATTATTTAAAACTTTATTATATTTATTATTTATAATGTTTACTATTTATTGTCATCTGTAAGCTGAATAATTCTAGTGTCCAGCCTCATCATGTTAGAATTTATTTAAAAATTTGGGAGACTGCTATTCCATCCCATTCCATCTTCTCCCTATCCCAGTCCTCAAGTTGGGATTATTAGGAGGTGTTCAGTCTCCCTCCCCAGAATCAGTGGTTACAGTTAGGATTCACTTAGGTACAGCAACAATGTAAATTCTCTTATGGGACTTTTTAAGTTTGCTTTGCTGCAAGTTTTCTTGAGGAATCTCAGATTTTTCTAAAGTCTCTTATTTGTGGTCTTAAGGCTAGGAAGCCAAGGCAAAAACTTGCTGTCAGATTTCACCTGTTCTTCATTTCTTGGAGTCCCAAAATATCTTTCGGGTCCTGAGCCTTTCAGGAAGTGGCTTTCCTTACTTATCTATAAAGCTAGTGACTCTGTAAGCTAGTTTTTCCAAAGGTTTTGCAAGCGTGGCTCTGTAAAGTCAACCTTAGTTCCTTAAACATATCTGGTCATATCTGATTGAATGGCTATCATTTTCAAATGTGAGCTTAGTTGCAAAACCAGTATTTCCAATTATGTCCTAGTAAAAAGCCGGACAAGACTTTTATTAAACCTATGCAAATATTATTTTTGCCATGAATATGAGTCTATCCAATAAATTTCTGAGTTCTGGAGGGCTCAAGCAGGGGGAATAAGATGTCATTTACAATTGTTTCAGTTTGCAAGAGCAGAGTCCACTAAATTATTAGTTACAGAAAATGTTAAGAGGAAAGAGAAAGGGCTTCCTTATATGTCTAGAAAATAGGACATTCAAACATCAACAATATTTCAAACAGAAACTATAACCATTCCTTATCAGTTCGTTTAGCCTTATCTAATTCTTTTTACACTGGATCTGAGGTGAGCAGTCTTATGAACCATGCTTCTTGATAAGAGTGCTGGAAATCCTGATTTAGTCAAGTGTAATAGTCTCAAAGTTTAAACGATGTCATCAAAAGCCTGTACCCAAAAGTACCTAGACCTTTTCCATGGGGCTCTGACATAGTCCTCTGGCCTGTATCTGACGTAAGGCCCTTGAAGGAAGCATCAGACTAAAGTAAACAAAATATCTGTAGATGAAAAAAGATATAAAATGGCTGTGATTAATTAAATATTGATAGTTTTCAAAAATGGAAGATGTGATGAGAGTTTATTTCAAGAAAAATATAACTGACAGGAAAATCTGGTTGTTTCTGTGACATGCAAAACAAGGTAATAAAGTCAGTCCCAAAAAATTTTAGATAATTATAAACATAACAATTAATTTTATACTCAAAGGATACAGTAAGTAGTACATCTGATTTATAAAAGCAGGTGAACATAATCTTTACAGAGAAAAAAATCTTGAGATGTGATATCATAATCTTAGATATAATGTACCATGAACATACCAAGAACACATCAAGGATATCAAGTATAGAGATTCAGTTGTAAGCTCCTGTATATAAATGAAACTCCATACTAAGTGATGTGAGTTCCCAATTGAAAACCACTGGCCTAGAAGATGCTGGATTGGGGCCCTTGAGAATGCGGCGGCGCTCCCGCTGAGGGTTCGGATCCCATGTGGAGACTGGTTCCCGCTCACTGGC
>NW_007752174.1:8553-8946 GCF_000696425.1 Galeopterus variegatus
TTAAATGATATCTATCTCTTCATTCAATTTCTCTTTCAGATCCCGGAATGTTTTTCTTATTTCATTCTGCTGTCTATCTGTATTTTCTTGCATCTCATTGAGTTTCCTCAAGATTATTATTTGGAATTCCTTTTCATGCATTTCATAGGATTCCTTTTCTTTGGAGGCTGGTACTGGAGAATTATTGTATTCCTTAGGGGGTGTCTTGTTTCCTTGTTTTTTCATGTTTCTTGTATCCCTCTGTTGATGTCTGCACATCTGGTGGAACAGTCACTTCTTCTAATACTTTGAAGTAGCTTTTGAAGGGAGAGACTGCTTCTGGTAGGTGTGTTTGATAATGTCAGTCGGGTAGGGTGTTTTAGGTTTGGATCTGGGTGAGTGTAGTAGTCTCCG
>NW_007752175.1:0-618 GCF_000696425.1 Galeopterus variegatus
CGAGGGTTGCGATCCCGTTACCGGTCACGAAAAAAGACAAAAAGGAAAAAAAAAAAAGCTTCTATCTAGAAGTAGTAAACGTTACTTCTACTCACATTCCATTGGTAAAGTAAAGTCATGTGGTCACACTCTGTTTCAGTAGGGAATAAAGTACAATCTTACTGTGGAATGTGAGACACCAGAAGCTGAGTATTGGTGATAAGTACTGATGATTACCTGTCAATCTCGGGTGTTAGGGAAACTTCAAATACAAGGCCTGAGCTGATATGGTGGTAGGAATATGGCAGGGAACAAAAGAAAAAAGATACCCAGAAGCAAAAGAACAAATGGAGGCATAAAACATAATGGTTTTTTATGAGAAGTCTGAATTTGCAAATAGTTGNCAAGCCATATCCTTGTGGAGTTAATGATCTACCAGTAAGACAGAAAGAAGTGAAGTAACGTTAATGTAGTTAGACAAGTGTTGAGGTAGAGGTAAGAAGTGGTACTGTAGGCATGCGAGGGAGAACTATTAAGTCAGTTGCATTGTCTGGATGAGATTGATGCTGCTTCCGTAGTAAGCAACCTAATGTCTCAAGGGTGTAAGTAACAAGTGGTCATGGCATGCCTCTGTGATGT
>NW_007752175.1:2641-3904 GCF_000696425.1 Galeopterus variegatus
AGATAGTCCAATGGCCATCATGGATTGATGTTGTTGTTATTGCTGCTAGTTGCCTGGGGAATCAAAAAACATTGTCTGGCTTTATAATAATGTATCTTGTTTTGTTTTGGGTTTTTTTTAATTTATAAATTTGAAATAGTGAAGAGAATACTAGAATGACAGATCGGATTTAAATTTTACCTAGCTCTTGTACTTCAACAAGTACATAACGCTATCACTTCAGAGCTCCTTTTTTTTCACAGATCCTGTGAAAGAAAACTAATGAATTCTTGTGGGCTCATCTCAAGCTAAAATTATATGTTTTTATTTAAGATTTCCAGTAAATATCAATTCGTAGCCTTTATGGCTAGTTCCAGAAACGCTATCCCCAAGGAAGAAGCCAAGAACAACATATCCTCGTAGAGAAACATTGTAGGACATGCATGGGACTGTCCAGATTTCGATGGCAGTGCTCTTGCAGGAAGCTCAGTGGCCATCCATTTAATAATCAGATTTAAGCCAAAGCAACCCGAATTTCAGCCAAACCACATTACAACATTCCTATGACTTTTAAAGCTTATTCTGTTCACTTTCTCCAAAAGTAATTTAGCAATTTTTTGAGGAGTTCATCACCACTGATGCTGTTCTCCTTTAATTTAGTCCATCCATCAAGCTAAAAATAGATTTCCAGTTTTTAAAAAAGTGTGAATTTGAAAATCAATGGAGGTGAGGTGCTGGTTTTTAAAGGAACACTGTCAAGGCTGATGAGCAAGAGACTCACTCAATTCAGAAAGCCTTAAAAATATCATTCCATTTCATTTTTTTTTTTTAACCACATTCCCATTCCCCTTCTGTGAAATTGTTCAGTTCCTAAGCCGTAGGCTGCAACTTTGTGAAACTCTATCTTTCCTTCTGGGCATCCAGCCAGGACAAATCAGAGGTGCTTGGTATCTGTGATGTTTGGCAAGCACACCTTTGGATGCAGGAGCAATTCAAGAATCTGTCCTCTCTCTGACTAATCTCCCTTCCCTTAGTTGGGTATGGACTATTGTTTTGAGTCACTTTGTAAACTGAGTGAATCAATCAATGCTTTCATGCCCTCAACCAATATGTGCTCCTGACATGGGCCATCAGGGGTGAAAGCTGCTGAAATACAGAAGATGGCAAATAGGATACATTCAGGTAAAACAAACAAGCAAACAAGCCTGCAGTCCTGATCTCATGGAAATGGCCAATCTGTGGTATGTTGGGGCATTTTTATTGAAGCAGCTGCTAACAATCAGG
>NW_007752175.1:4932-8945 GCF_000696425.1 Galeopterus variegatus
TTACGACATCATAATTGGAAATGCAGTTCTAGAAAACAGAGATGTGAAAGTTTTTGTGTTCTAGAATAATCATGAAAGCATTATGGAAGAAGGTAGAATGAGTTAGGACTTGAAGGGCAGCTAAAGTTAGAACAGATATAGGGAAAAGGGAAGCCTATTGAAAACAGGGGGACTGTTAAGAGCTAAGCCATGATGGTAGGAATATACATGCTACTTTTGAAATGATGCTACTGTTTACCTGGCTCAAAAATGGAAAAAATGAATAGCGCTATCCTTTCATTCCTGAAGCCCAGATGGGATTCCTGTAAATCACCTTCCCCTAGAGAAAGTAAAAGCTCACTTCCCATTACAATGAAGGCTTTTCATATGCTATTGCAACATCTACAAATACCACTTTAGCAACTACATAATAAATAGTCGAATGGTTTTTTTGTTTGTTTGTTTTATTCAACCATTTTAATCTTTTTTTGGGGGGGTGCAGGAGGGAGGAGGCCTGTGATGTTTCTAAATACTTGTTATTATAACCAATACTTCGGTGAACATCTTCCTGCTTAAATATTTTTAACTCCACAAATTATATTGTTTACTTGGACCAGCCTCAGAAATGGCTTTGCTAAGTCAATGGTTACAGCTAGTTTTAAGGACCTTGATTCACTTTTCTAGCTCGTTTTCCTAAACTCGTATCACAGTTCACACTCTGATCACCATTTTCTGAGATCTTGTTTCACTTTGCTCTGCCAGAATTGTTCACTATAGTTTTTAAAACTATTCAACATGTTTTTATACTAAAGCATTTTCATATTGAAATGGAACTTATCATTAACCCTCATGCTGAGTTCTCAATGAAGGAAAGGGTGTTTTAGATGACTCATGCCATAAGGATGAGATTGTTGCCACAGAATTTTCTTTTACAACTTGACAAATCCCTTTTAGAAGCACATCTGTCATCAGTAACTATGCATTTAATGATTACCCTCACACTGAACAGACTCACTAAGTAATACAAGTGCTTGCTTGTCATCCCCTATATACCTCCTATCGAGTGGGGCTATCCTTGATCTTCTCAAATATCTATATCTGATGACATTCACATGGGCCCTCACCGTTTCTTAGCCTTTGCTAATCCCTTTTCATAGTGCAGCCTCTCTGACATCCTAACAATGACTTTTAGCTCACTTTTCAGCTTTGCAAGAGGTTGTCAGCGTTTTTTCTCTCCCATGCCTGATACAGTGGTTCTCCTGTTGGACAGTCAATAGCCTGGTATTGATTGGAACCATATCAAGTTGTCCAGCTACCAGGCTTTACAGTAGTCATCACAGAGGGACAAACCTTTTGCTAGTTTAACAGTAGGTGTGTGGTCCTCTGACTACATGGCATTTGGGTGGTTGGAATGAAAGGTTGGAGAGGGCAGGAGATTCTGGTAATAAGAAGATTTATTTTAAAATGTAACTCATATCTTTTAATTCAGGAAACACATATCCTAATATTAGTCCATGGGTTTTCTATAAAGATCTGAAGAAACTTGATCTCCATTCTTAACCCTGAATGCCGTCAACAGATTGTTCTCAGCTGCAATTAGACACCTAAAGAAGAAGAAAATGAAAAATAAAAGCAGTAAGAGGAGAAAGAAGGAGGAGGAGGAGGAGGAGACAATGACAATGATAACAGTAGGAATTGTTGAGTCCACATTCTGCTTTGTGTTACAACACTAACCACAGTCTTTTGTGTCATCACGATTTTTATTCATGTTAACTCCCCTACTGAGATTGCAAGTTCCTTTAGGAAAGTAATTGTTTCTTACTTATATTTGTACTAGCCACATCTAAGCCATTGGTTATATGTAGGCATAACATGTAATTGGTGGGAATTAGCATAAATTAAGTAAAAAAAGATAACTCAGTGTGCCCTCCATAAGGACTGGAGTGTGTCTGAATCTCCTCTGGGTCCCTGGCTCCTCTTCTATTCCCGACACAAAATGCCTATTATGTGTATACATAAATAGCTTAAATGAGTTTATGAGTTACGTGCACACAGTGATGTTGAGTTACTGGGGTAAGAGCACTCTCACTTTTTGGGAAAATGAGCAAGGTTTCAAAATAGTTGACCTTTGAGCAGAAGCTTATAGAAGGAGAAAGAAAAGGAGCAAGGAGAACGACATTCCAGGAAGAGTGAGCAACACATGCACAGGGATATGAGGAGTCATGCAACAAACAGGGACTCTGAGACAGCTGGTGTGATGGTTAATTTTAGGTATCAGCTTGACTAGATGAAGAAATACCTAGAAGCTTGGTAAAGCATTTTGGGGAGGTATGTTTGTGATGGTGTTTCCAGAGGAGAATAGTATGTGAGCCTGGACTAGGTGGGAAAATCCACCCTCAATATGGGCAGGTACCACCCAATTGGCTGGAGGCTTGGAAAGAACAAAAACAGAGTAAAAGGCAAATATCTCTCTCTATCCATTGGAATTGAATGCACTCTTCTCTCCTATCCATGAACATCAGAACTTGAAACTCTTCAGCTTTGGGTTCCAGGACTTATACCAGAAGCACCTCCAGGCTCTCAGGCATTTTACCTCAGAGTGAGAATTAAACCATCTTATGCCATCAGCTTCCCTCATTCTGAGGCTCTCTGACTTGGACGGAGCCATGCTACTGACATTCAGTTTGCATATGGCCTATCATGGGACTTCTCAGCCTTCATAACTTGAGCTAATCCCCCTATTTAAATCCCCTCTCATACATTTATATACATATCCTACTGGTTCTGTCTTTCTAAAGAACCTTGACTAATACATCTGGGTCTAAGATGAAATGGGGGAAGAAGGAGATACAGGAAATGCAGTCAGAGTAGAAAGCAGGTGATAAATTTTGAAGGAGTTTGTTTCTCTTCTGGGCAAACAGGAGTCAGCCACAGTTTGTTGGTTTCATTTTAATGCTGGGAATTGAGGTGCTAATATTTTTGCTGCTGTTTGTTTTGTTTATCACCTTCTTTTTGGAAATATAACTGTAATTGTATTGTAGAGCATGTACTGAAGTTGGAAGACGGGGGTGGTAGGGAGACATACTGGATGCTATTTGCAATTGTGTAGGCAGCAAATAGTGAGAGTCAGAACAAGCTAGAAAGAAGGGACCTGATGTGAAAGGTGTGTCTAAAATTGGATCAAGCAGACCTGAAGATAAATTGAACACAGTGGAGAGAAGGATGACTTTTACCTTTTTAGTTTGGAAGACTTCATGGATGAAGAATATAGTGACCAAATCCTCATATCTTACTCATATCTAGTGTCAAATCCATGCCCTACAACTTGTAAGATATAAAACGTAGGGCAAGCTAGGTGATCTCTATGTACTTTAATTTCCTTATCTCTTATATGTAGCTAACAATAGCAATCACGTCACGGAAATATTATGAGCATTAAATAAAATAATCTCCATACAGTATTTAGCATGGTGCCTGGCAAATGCAAAGTTCCTGTTCCATGGTAGCTACTACTTGAATAGATAGAGGACATGTAGGAAAAGGAAGGGATTTAGCAGATCCTTGTGGTGCACAGTGTTTGCCTGGAGTGATGCCCACTGTGCTGAAGGAGCTGGAAAAGACTGAGTGAGGTCCAAGGGAAAGATGAGAATCAGTGGGTTTATAGTTTCAGAAGCCTTTTGAGCAGATGTAGTCAATCAGATGTGGTAGATGTGGAATCTGAAAAGTAAAATATTTACCAGAAGAGATACATTTGATACATGACCAAGAAGGAATGGTGAGAAAAAACAAAGCACTAAGAAAAAAGTGGTAACCTAGGAGGCAGAATAGGGATGTTTTAGTAATAGACTATTCACAGAGATTTCTAAGTTGTATCCCCCAGATTATTCTTTCATCGTAGTAGTTGATAACTGTTGAATAACTGAGTGGATGTTTTAAAAAGAAGTTGGATAACAACACATTAAGGGAAAGAAAAAGGAAAGAAGGAAACCATTTTCTATGACAAGCTATGATTATGGCATTATTGGAATGCACCA
>NW_007752176.1:0-443 GCF_000696425.1 Galeopterus variegatus
TGTTTCAAAATCCCTTGAGTTCTCTTAGAGTAATTCTCTTCTGATGACAAGTCAAAATTAAATATTCTTTTGTTTTTCCATATAGTGGGAATTAAATACTTTAACAAATTAACTTTTCCTGGAGATCAGCGGTTAATTTGTAAATGAATGTAGTCACATCAAATAAAGACTATATACTTATCTTTTTTTAATTTAAGAATAGGGTANGTATCTGTGTGAACTCACTATCCCCTCTCCCTCTCTGTCTGCCCCCACCCAATTATATACAGTTGTGCCTTGGTATCTACGGGGGATTGGTTCCAGGACCCCCAAGGATACCAAAATCCACGTGTGCTCAAGTCTCTGATATAAAATGGCATAGTGCTTGCACTTAACCTACGCACATCCTCCCGTGTACTTTAAACCATCTCTAGATTACTTGTAATACCTAACGCAATGTAAAT
>NW_007752176.1:6110-6377 GCF_000696425.1 Galeopterus variegatus
GTGGGGTTAGCCCAAGCAGGGTTGGGGTGCCCATCATATGCTGGAGGGTGGCAGAGGTAGTAGTTTGTTTACATATGGGGAATTGAACAAATAAATAAATACATTGAGGAAAAGGGAAGCTAGGTTTCTCACTGTTGAAGAAGAGAGCTTCAAATGGGAAAAGAGAAAATTGGAGTGAACTCTGAGGTGTTGGATTGGAAGTGGATGTATCTGTGTGAACTCACTATCCCCTCTCCCTCTCTGTCTGCCCCCACCCAATTATATACA
>NW_007752176.1:8462-8944 GCF_000696425.1 Galeopterus variegatus
TTTCATTCCTTTGGGTATATACCCAGTAGTGGGATTGCTGGATCATATGGTAGTTCTACTGCAGTAGTTTGGGAAACCTCCATACTGTTTTCCATAATGGCTGTAACTAACTCACAGTCCCACCAATGTGTATGGGTGTATGAGGGTTCTCCTTTCCCTGCATCCTTGCCAGCAATTATTTTTCTCATGTTTTTAATAATAGCCATCTACCTAGGTTGTAGGGAAAATGAAAAATAAATGGTCAGGATCCCCAGAGGGGTTTGGAATCTTGCCAAGCATTTGATGTAAATGACAACTGTGCATGTGCACCCAGGTGTTCCTTGTCTATTGTCTGTGGATGTGCGTGGTCACCCAGGTGTTCCTGGGTTAACTGACTCACACCCAGGCATTCCTGGGTTAGCGGAATTAAGTATAAAGGACTAACGGCTCTCATCCACGGTGCCCTCAGGATGCCCTGCGAGGCCACTAGGGCAGCTGCTGCT
>NW_007752177.1:0-669 GCF_000696425.1 Galeopterus variegatus
TTAGATAAAATTTTTTCTGGCTACTAAATATGTATCTGAAGATGTCACTTTATGTCATTCAGCAAATATGTAGAGAGTTAAAAACCACCATACATAAATGGCTGCTATTAATATTTGGCGTGATTTCAAATACCTTCTTAAAATAAATTTAGGCTTATTATTTTATGTTTTCCAAATAAACAAAACTTAAAAAGTTTTCCATGTATTAGTTTGGTTGACATAGTTAATGATGAAAAATAATATTTTGTCAAATTTAAAAGAATAGCATCATCTTATTATATTTTTAAAATCATCTAAATTTTGTTTCCCTTCTGTTTCCTCCAAAAGTTACAAATTGTTGCTTGCTAATTAAAACATATAGACACAATTGTGACAAGCAAATGAAAATTTTATTTTTGAAAGCCACGAGAACATGTTTGAATTCCACATTTTTGAAAATGTAAGATAGAATGGAATCAGAATAGTTTGAAAACAGAAAGAAAAAAATCTGATGATAACAGTTCCTGTCTGTCTGTGAAGCTGAGGACATCAAGCCCTCGTGGTAAAACAGTGGAAGCTTCTGTCTCTGAACATTAGAACAGGTTATGTTTTCTAGAGAAATAATAATTGTAATGTTAAAAGTTGAAAGTTCATGTACATATTTAGGGAGAACTATATCCAAGGGGAGGG
>NW_007752177.1:6291-6538 GCF_000696425.1 Galeopterus variegatus
CTTATTGCTTATTATTGGTCTGTTCAGGTTTTCTATCTCTTCTTGGTTCAGTCTTGGTCATGTGCATGTGTCTGGAAACTTATCCATATCCTCCAGATTTTCACATTTGTTGTCATACACTTGTTTATAATAGTCTGTAATGATGCTTTGTATTTCTGTGGAATTGGTTGTTATGGCTCCCTTTTCATTTCTTTTTTTTCTTCCTTTTTGTCTTTTTTCGTGACCGGCAACGGATCGCAACCCTCAG
>NW_007752177.1:8741-8944 GCF_000696425.1 Galeopterus variegatus
CTCTGTTAATTGTTTCTTTTGCTGTGCAGAAACTTTTTAGTTTGATATAATCCCATTTGTTCATTTTTCCTTTGGTTGCCCATGCTTTTGGGCTTGTATTCATGAAGTCTGCGCCCAGTCCACTTCCTGGAGTGTTTCTCCTATGTTGTCTTTAAGAAGTTTTATTGTTTCAGAGTATATATTTAATTCTTTAATCCATTTTG
>NW_007752178.1:0-443 GCF_000696425.1 Galeopterus variegatus
AATTAGATGATAGATTTCTTCACACTTAGTTAATGGCTGTTATCACTAGATGCATACTCTCTAGGTAGACAAATTCAGATGGAACTTCTAATTTGCTGCCAATCAGTGGCTTTGAGTTGCTTCTACATATAGACTCAAGCGCAACTGTTACTTCGGTGGGTAAAATAATAACAATACTGATTTTAGAGTTGGCTGCAAGTTAGCTGATGTCCTGGCTTTTCTATCTATCTTCTATCCACTTGCCATGAAATCTTGAGGCAGCCCTAAAATTTTTTCATACCTTCATTATTTCACTTAGGAAATGGAACTTCTCTACTGAGAAAACAATATGAAAATAACTGAAATACTGCGTGTGGAAGCCGTTTGAGTTCTTTGAAAAAGACACATAGTATATATCCAAGCTGTTATTTTTATTTCTGAGTAAATTTGCTCAAGAACAGAAT
>NW_007752178.1:5593-8944 GCF_000696425.1 Galeopterus variegatus
TTCCAATAATTTGAATAGTATGGTACTATGACACACCAAGTAGAGGCTGGTTGGGCTCAACATCAGCAAAACAGAGATGTTGACTTTGTACTTATATTCCCCCTGGCTTCTCATTTCAATAAATGAATCATCGTCCTTGCATTTAATTTAGGCTGCAAACAGAATAATGCCACAGTGAATTTTCTAAATTCAATTAACATGAGCGAGTAGACTCCTTATGAAAGCCCACACCCAGTGCTCAGGGCTTCATCAAGCACGTGGAATTCTTAGTGTACTTTAGCTGCCAGAGCAAGTCACGATGCGTGACTTACATGTAATATGAGAAGTCATTGATTTTTTTTTTTTTCTTCGTGGCATGCACAATATCATATTGAGTTTAAAGATTTTTCTTTAAGGTCTCATTACACTTCATGGTGATTTACTCACATGACACATAAAAATGATTGGTTAATTCTGTCACTTTTATGAAATTTTGAAGTTTTCTTTTTCAAGATGTGCTTCCACCTAAATGCATAAATGAGGTCATAATGCACATACTCTTTATTTGTTTGCTTTGTTTTACTAGTCCTTTTTCTTTTTCTTTTTTGGTATGTCTCTCTTTCTCCCATTTCCTCATCTCTTAAACTCATATCTTCCCTCTCCCAAGTAACCTAACTTTACTATCTAGTATAGTCCTGCCAATTTCTCTTTACACTAAAATTCTCTTTATTATAATCACACACACATTTGTAATAGACGTTAAATCAGAAGTTTAAACTGATGAACAAAGAATAAAAAAACATTTTCTATAATGAGATGCACAATTTTAAAGCACTTATCTGAAAACTGGTCACATGACTCTTTTGAACCTCTCACCCATATTAAGAGCGTGGAATGGTCTCAGTATTCCAGCTCAGAGGTTAAGACATGTGAAGGGGGCCCTTTTGCTCCCTGTGAGCTGCAAATCCCCCACTGCCCCATGGGGTGGCTGGGGCTGTTTGCCCTTCATCTCAAGACCACAGAAAGGGACTTCGCCTCAACTGTCAGACATGAAACCTATGGAGTTTGGGGGCGCAGTGGACAACTCATCTGAGGAATCTCATAGGCTATGGCTGTCCAGCTGCTATGAGGGTGGCTTACAATCAATCGAATAAAAAATTCATGTGTCTCCTCTCTTCACCCCCCACCTTGTAGAAGTCAGAAACTGCATTGCAGTGGACAACTCATCTGAGGAATCTCATAGGCTATGGCTGTCCAGCTGCTATGAGGGTGGCTTACAATCAATTGAATAAAAAATTCATGTGTCTCCTCTCTTCACCCCCCACCTTGTAGAAGTCAGAAACTGCATCTAGCAGAGAGCAGACAAGGCATGTGGGAAGACCCCGACCACACCTGTTCTTTCAAAGCAGGCAGCCTGCTTTCCACAGGCTAGAGAAGGTGGGGTAAGGTTTTACCTTAAATTAAATCCAAACTTGTATTATTACATGGAATTGGACATGTTCATTACTAAATTGAGTTGCAACTTAAAGAGCAAAGATTTTTTCCAGCAGGTGGGGAAGGAGTAGCCTGGTAGCATACATTTAACGGGGCAGTGAGAGAAAAAAGCAGTTTCTATGGTTACACATCACAAATCCCACTCTTCAATGCACAATTATACATATATACAAACATAGGCATGGTGGTTAGTTATTTGTACATTAATATGTGAGGGTGACCATTTTTAAAAAAAAATTTGAATAATATTTTATATATACTTTTCTGCATCTTACTTTACATAGTCAACAATGCCTCCTGAAAAATCTTCAAGTCAATTGGAAGAGCACAAATTTATCTTTTTTAATGACTCCCCATTGTGTAGATGTCCTACAATCTATCCTCTTAAAAAAATGTTGCAATAAATATCCTTGCCCATATATTCTTAAGAACTATTGTTTTTACTTGTGTGGGATAGACTCCTGGGAGGCAGATTTCTGGGTCATAAGGGGTTGCATATTTTAAGTTATAATAGCTATTGCCAAATTGCTTTCCAAAAGTCTGTTAATGATTTAAATTTCCACTAGAAATGTGCAACAGTCCACTTTTCCCTGCATCCTTGCCAGCAATTCCTGTTACTTGGTGTTATGATTGTTGCCAAGCTGCCAGGGATAAAGTTATATGCTGTAAATTTATTTTACATTTCCATGACTTCTTGTGAGTTTGAACAAGTTTTCACCATTTGTGGCTCAAGCGGATTTACTTTTCTACGAATTGCCTCTTCATAGTTCTTGTCCATGTTTTAGTTGCTTATTGCCAGACTGCAATTTGAAAGTGTTCTTTGTATAATAGAGTGTGATACTCTATCCCCTGTATTTAAATGATTTTCCCTAATGTGTTGCCTAAATCTATTGACTTTATTTATGGTATCTTTTTCCATTTAGAAGTATTTTCTTTTTATATACTCAAACATGTCTATTCTTTATTTATGGATTCTGGGTTTACATTTTTTTGTTAAGAATTTCCATAATCTGTAAATATAGACATATAGGGTTTCTTGCAGAATTTTAAAATTTTATCATTTACATTTTAATTCTTCTAAATGTATTTTTGTAAATGGTTAGATATGTTTAATTTTATCATCTTCTAAACGGAAATTTTTCAAGTACCATTTGTTATATAAACCATCCTTTCTCCACTGAATTGAAAGACCACCTCTGTCAACTTCTCATTTCTACTGGGATCTGTTTCTGGATCCTCTATTCTATTTTACTGCTGTCTCTATTTCTAGGCCAATACTATATTAATTTTATTATAATGGCTTTATAATGTATTCTTGTATCTAATTAGGAAGGTCTTCTCATGCTTCTACTTTATAAGCTTTAAGGTAATTTTATCTAGTTTCAATTTTTCAAGTGTTAGGTTTTCATTGGAATTGCAGTAAGTTTTATGTTAATTTGGGAGAAAGTGACATTTTAATGAAAGCATTCCTCCTGTCACCAAGATGGTGAGCTAGCATAGGCTACTGGCTGCCTCCCCCAAAATCAGTGGTAAAGAAAGAATATAGAGAAAAGCAGAATTGGAACTAACAGTAATAACAAAACCCATGAGGAATCCCCAGGGAGAAGAAAGCCTGTCTTGAATTGCTGTGCGTGGAAAGGAGGCTAGCCGAGGTGGTAACATGGTGCAATAGTCTCCAGCAAAGGGCAGCTACCCACAGCAGTGAAGAGACAAAGTAGAAAGAAAAAAAACCTCAAAACTGTTTAAACTCTGCTCTTTTGGCTCAATTGCATTTCCATGGAGTAATTATTGCTTAGCTCCTTGCTGCATAAAGCATACACAACTGGCTAGACACTTGGGCAGGTGTTCATGGGGTGATATCAGGGCAGTGCAAAAGAT
>NW_007752179.1:0-287 GCF_000696425.1 Galeopterus variegatus
AGACTATGGTGCTTAGAAAGAGACTCTGTCACTCTGGAAGGAAAGGATGAAATATTCAGGAAATGCTGCTGGTTCAATTGTTTCTCCAGATAGAGAAACTATACAAAAAACATTAACAGCCTTTTTCATTTATTGTTGTGTTCAGAGTGTGCTGTACACTTATTTCATATATTGGGAAAGTACTCTCTTCAGAGAGTACTGGCAGGATTTGTATGGTTGCTTTAACAAAGAGTGGGTAAGTTAGATAAACTGGGATACCTTGGGGGCAAGGGATTGTTTAGTAAAGG
>NW_007752179.1:4804-6876 GCF_000696425.1 Galeopterus variegatus
AAAGAATGTAAATGCAATGCATAATTTAGAGTTTCGTTTTCTTTTGCAAGGTGAATGTGTGGGACAGATACTGTAGGGAGAGAGAGAATTATAAACTCAGATGAAAATAAAGTAAAATATTTACTTACGAAAGAACTTGGTAAATAATCTTAAAGTACCCATTTATGAACAGAGAAATGTTTACATTTTAGAGAGGCCAGCTCTAGCTTTAGTGTGCTGCTTACGAGTCATTCTTGTTCACTGACTAAAACGACATTAATACTTTGTTTTTGCAAACGTTGTTTTATGTCCTTGATGTGCCCACAGTATATTTTCTCTTTTTAAATGTAGTGGGATGGGCCAGCCCGGCGGTGCACTGGATAGTGCGCCGCTTGGGAAGCGCGGCGGCGCTCCAGTCCGAGGGTTCGGATCCCACATACAGACTGGCTCCCGCTCACTGGCTGAGCGAGGCGCGGGAGCAGCACCGGGGCTTGCGATCCCGTTGCCGGTACCCGGTCCGGTACGGGGGCAACACTGAGGGTTGCGATCCGTTGCCGGACACGGATAAAAGACAGACAAAAGACAAAAAAAAAAAATAAATAAATAAATAAAAAATAAAAAAAAATAAAAAAATAAATGTAGTGGGATGTTCCCATCCCTCTGATTCATTGTTACATTGTACTGTTTTCATCAGCTAGTACAATTGGTAAATGGCTGACTTCTCATATAATTTATGTGTAGTAACCAAGCCTTATCCTTCAACAGTTGTCATAGTGGAGTTGGATTAAAATATTCTTTTCACTGAGGCACTGTGATGTTCTGAATACTTTTAAGAATCACTTCATAAATCTTTTCTATGCATTTTTATCATAAAATCATGACATTTTCCATCTGTAATGTAGGTTAAAGCTCTATGTAAACCCAGCAGAATGAGTATAATAAAAAAGTCAGTAACAAGTATTGGCAAGGATATGGAGAACGCAGAATCTTTGTGCATTGTTTGGTAGGAATATAAAATGGGTGGCTGCTTTGGAAAACAGTCTGGCAGTTTATCAAAAGGTTAAACAGAGTGTTATCATAGGACTCAGCAATTTCACTCCTAGTTACATACCCAAGAGAAATGAAAACAGATGTCCACATAAAAACTTGTACATGAATGTTCATTGCAGCATTATTTGCAATAGCCAAAAAGTGGAAATAGTTCAAATGTCCATCAGCTAATGGTTGGGTAAATAAAATTTGGCATATCCATATAATGGAATATTATTCAGCAATAAAAAGGAATCAAGTATACGTTATAATGTGGGGAATCTTTGAAAACATATGTGGAAGAAGCCAGTCACAACAGACCACATATTATATGATGTCAATAATATGAAATGTCCAGAATAGGCAAATCTATAGAGACAGAAAATAGATTAGTGGTTGCTTAGGGTTGGAGGGGTTGTGGGGAAGGTGGAGAGCAGGAATGGGGGATGACTGCTAATGTGAGCAAGATTTCTTTATAGGGTGACAAAAATGTTCTAAAATTACATTATGGTAGTGGTTGTACAGCTTTGTAAACTAAAAACCATTGACATACACATTTTAAATGGGCGAACTTTATGGTAGTGAAATATACCAAAAATCATTAAAAAATCTATTTATACATTAAAAAATAAGGTCTGAAGAGTTTGTGATTTGTTGAAGATTAATAACCCTGCTAAATAAATATGTCAGAATTATGACGAGAACCTAGGTCTTTTGACTATTAAACTCATGTTCTTTTTCTGACCACAGAGATCACTAATTTGAAAAAAAAAAATTACTTAAATCTAGGGATTGGGTAGTTGAAAAGGATAGTGTGGCAAGGCCTTTGTTGCTAAAATATGAGTGGAATTACAAATAATAAGAGAGTTCAGACATGTGCACACTTTAAATGTGAGAAATGTTTGTGGAACTTTGCTGTTTTGTTCTGTATTTTTATTGCACTTTTACAATTTCCGTGAAATGGCAATATTTTACAATATGCCCATTATCGAAAAAAACCCACCATTCTAACAGTTTTCTTGAACTTACTGCACTTGAAAAAACAACATTTTTAATAAATTATT
>NW_007752179.1:8331-8941 GCF_000696425.1 Galeopterus variegatus
ATTACCCTGTATTTGGTAATGTGATTATGTGGTACCTTGGCTTTTAGTTTTTAATTTGCACAGAACACTTTTGGCATGCTTAACTTTTTGGTAACACCCTCGCCTGCATTGGTTTTCTTTTGGGGGGGTTTTGTTGTTGTTGTTGTTTTGTTTTGTTTTTAGATTTACAGAACATGAGAATCTTTTTGACAAGTCTTGGAAAGCTGACACTATCTTTTTTTTTTTCTCTATATACGAAGGATGTATTTAAATTAATGCTGGTCCGTGGGACATTTTGTCAACTATGGGTGCTTAACTATCTAATATTGCCATGTGAATGTTCTATACGATTGTAAGGCTTATATCACTAAAGATTTTTATGCTGATTTTTCATAATCAAAGGTCTTAGGATATTGTATTGACATGCATTGTAGTGAACTATAGTAGCAATAATTTCTGTACCTGATCAAGAGTTTATTGCATTTCTTTTCCTGTTCTCTTTTTTTAAGGGTTAGTATGAACAAATGGCAAGGAGTAGAAAAGTGAACAAAAAGTTTTTAGAAGGAGAATTTACAGGATTACAGGACACAGATTTGTGATTCTTTGGATGTGACACTATTGGATGTGATTC
>NW_007752180.1:0-1274 GCF_000696425.1 Galeopterus variegatus
GCCTTGGTTCTTGTTTGGAGAAGTTCCCTGCGAGGGGCAGTGGGGTTGCAGTGAGAACCAATGCCACTGTGAGTGGGTCCCAGAGGGAGCTTTCTAGAAATCGAGTAGTTTATGAGCCGTGGCTCCGTTTATCACAGAAAATGAAGCCCTCCACACGTTGTGCGTCTCTGAAGGCCTAGCCCAGCAGCAGGACCAAGCAGCTCTTGGTGACAGGAGAAGCTCCTCTGAATCAGCCCCCCTTATTAACCTGTGCAAAACACCGTCTGCTCATGCCTGGCAGGCTGCTTCAGTACCCTCCTGATGCCTGGGCAAGAGGGGCTCCTGCCCTCAGCCCTGCACTGGAGGGCCCTACTCCCCACGCCACAAAGTGAGAGAGCCAGGGCTCAACAGGGTGTGTCCCCTGCCCAGTTCCTGTCTCCCCTTCTGGACCCGGGGTTTGTGAACTACTGCTGTGGCCTCCTTGTTTTCATACAACGCATGAGCTAAGAATGGCTTTTATATTTTTAAATGGTCATAAAAAAACAAAGGAAGGATGACATGTGAAAATTACGTTGGATTCAAACCTCAGTGTCCCTAAGTGAAGTTTCATTGGAGCACAGTCACGGTCCTTTGCTTGCATGGTGTCTATGCTGCTTTGACCATTTAATAGCAGAGTTGAGTAGTTGCGACAGAGACTGCATGGCCTGCAAAGCCTGAAATACTTACTACATGGCCATTTATAGAAATCTTTGCTGACTCCAGGTCTAGACCATGCTTAGGGTATCTGGGACCCCTGCATTCCCTGCCCACAGGGCCCTGACCCCCTTCCATCTGTAGGGCGGGACTTTTCTGGATTTTCTCGACGGTGGCCAAGGGGCAACTGTCGCAGGGAGCACAGATGGAGCTCTGCAGCACTTTCCAGGCCCCTCGGTGTGCAGGAAGAGGGGTGGGCAGAGAGGGGAGGCACACCTGGGCTGGGGACCTCAGAGCTGCCCTCTCCAGCCACCACATTTCATTTGTTAGAGTAGTCTGAGAATTTGATATTAACACTTGGCCTTCTGGGTTTGTCAGGAGAAGGCAGGCCATTCTTCCTGTGGAGTTAGCCTGATTTGTAAGTGTTAATGCTCAGCGGCAGGGCACGTGGGCCTGCATTTGTGTTCATGCCCTGAGGTTCGACTGGAGCTGTTGGGGTGTCTCTGGGCCTCTCCCTTCTGCCTCCTCGGTGAGGAGCTCTGCACCCGCAGCAGCAGGACTCTTCGCAAGCCCTCTCTATCGCACTTGGTATCAGAGCTACG
>NW_007752180.1:6181-8941 GCF_000696425.1 Galeopterus variegatus
GCAAGACAAAGGGGCATTTGATAAATGAAATTTGAGCTGCTCTTGGAGGTGAGGCCAGGAGCAGTAATATCTTATACTTCCATGCAGCTGGGGCATGCGTGAGATTATTTAGTGCGTATGACAACATTATAAAGTTTGGAGAAAGAACCTGGGGCTCCAAGAAGTTAAGGGTCCTTCTCAAAATCACAAAACTGGTGACCTAGGACACAAGCCACCCATGAGCTGGGTGACCTCAGACACATCCCTGATTGTCTCCAGGATTCAAGTTCCTCATGTATGAAGTGGGATTGACAGGGTTGTTGTGGAGATTCAATGATATAACGTGGAGATTATATGATATAACATGTGTGTTCAGTGCTTACAGAGTAAAAGGTAGAATTACTGCTTAATTACTGTTAGCTGTTATTATGCTATACTAATTACTTTCTCAATGAAATGCTTCTGTCAGACAGTTAGGGGACAGAGGAGGAACAGAAAGTACTATTAGACAGCTACAGCTCTTCATTCAACTGATCTGTCACTTGTATCTGACTGCACTGAGTAGAGTGACTGACAAAAAAGAACAATAATAATTCTGCTAAGGGTTTTTTTAGAGTCGGCTGCAGCACATGAACTGAGTTATCCATCTCAATACGTCCACCCTGTAAGCGAGGAAGCCAAGCCTCAGAGAGAGCTCATCTTCCCAAGACCCCTCAGCTTGCAAAAGTGGAGACAGGACATGCCCGGTCTGTGACTGCAGCTCCGGGAGCATCACCAGTGACCAGAGCGGTGTCAGGGGAGGGGACTCCTGATGTGTCAGGACAGCACGTGGGATGCCAGACTCAGTGCCCCTCCTCACCTCATTAGATGCTTCCTCCAAAATCACACACCTTGCCATGATGCGGAGCTGGAAAGTCCATGAATCGGAGAACCGCTGAGTGGTGAATAAGCTTGTTTCAGAACTGCAAAAAGGGAAGTGACACTTCCCTGGGGCTGCACAGATGCTGTCTGTGACAGAGAAAGGAGAGGACCCTGGCTGCATGCCCGCTGCGTTACCGTCTCTCCGCACCTCCCTGCTCTGGCCCCCACAGTGCACTGCTCACTGGGCCTTCTGACCACATTGCTTCCTGTCCATCCACGCACGGCCTCCTGGCACACCAAGGACACAGTTCTAACTTGGTGCCCACTTCTGGCCACTGCCCACTTCTCACTTCTCTATCAAACCACTTTCACCAGCCACACTAGCCTCTGAGCTTTTCTGGAAAACCCCAAGCATTTCCTGTCTCAGGGCTTTGCATTGGCTGTTCCTTCTGCATGTGGCTCTTCCCCCAGTTCTCCAAAGAGCTGATTACATTTTGTGGCTCAGATGGCAGCTCAGCTGTTACCTCTTCGGAGAGTCCTTCCTGACCACCAATCACCAATGACAGTGAACTTTTTCATTTCCTCCATAAAGCCTTCAAAATCATCACCTACAACTATTTTATGAGTTGATTTTTTTCTCCTCCACCAGAAGGTAAACTTCCTGTGCAGCGGCTGGCCTGTCCTGACCGCTGGGTGCTCCAGAGTTAGAGCAGCACCCCACAGGAACAGAGCAAGTCCTCAGGTATATTTGCTGGGTCACGTACGAATCGTGACCTAGGACACAAGCCACCCATGAGCTGGGTGACCAGAGCTTTTCTGGAAAACCCCAAGCATTTCCTGTCTCAGGGCTTTGCATTGGCTGTTCCTTCTGCATGTGGCTCTTCCCCCAGTTCTCCAAAGAGCTGATTACATTTTGTGGCTCAGATGGCAGCTCAGCTGTTACCTCTTCGGAGAGTCCTTCCTGACCACCAATCACCAATGACAGTGAACTTTTTCATTTCCTCCATAAAGCCTTCAAAATCATCACCTACAACTATTTTATGAGTTGATTTTTTTCTCCTCCACCAGAAGGTAAACTTCCTGTGCAGCGGCTGGCCTGTCCTGACCGCTGGGTGCTCCAGAGTTAGAGCAGCACCCCACAGGAACAGAGCAAGTCCTCAGGTATATTTGCTGGGTCACGTACGAATCAGCCCAGGAATGAAGGCTTCTGGGGTCCGCAGTGTGAACACCTTCCTTTGGAGCTCGAGGCAGTGACTCTAGCTTCTGGGCAGCCCTCATCTCTCTCGTCCATGCTCAAGGCGTCTGCTAGGGTTGCCACTGTGGGCTGCTGCTTTAGGAAGACAGCAGAAGGGTGGGCAGGGGAGACCACCAGTTTTCCTTTAGTTCTGATTTTTTTTTTTTAATTCTGAAGGACTAGATATCACCACCTTTAATTAACTGTGTGTGTGCCCAGTAGCCCCAATCCTAACCTTAACCTATTATCTCGTGTTAGATGGAAACGATGCAGAATGGGAGAGATTGGCTTATGAGCCAGATGAACCAAATCTAAGTCCCCACTCCACCTTTAAGTACTGCGTGACCCTGAGTAACCATAGAGCATCTGAGCCTGGGTCTACTACCAGTAAAATGGCTGAGCACATGGATTTGGGAGTCAGACAGACCTGGGTCTGAATCGTGATTAGGCCATTTACTGAGTTAGGCAGCTTACTCAACCTCTCTCTGTCCCAGTATCCTCATCCATGACATGGAGATCTTAAAGCCATCTCAGAAGGGGATCATCAAGATTAAGTGAGATGATGCTTAGAAGATGCCTGGCACATAGTTCAATGATTGTTGCTTGTATTTGTTGATTGCTGTTTGTTACTGCCTTTACTGCTGTGACCACTGGCTGCCAGGCAGAGGATGTGGCTGTCATTTTCT
>NW_007752181.1:0-2900 GCF_000696425.1 Galeopterus variegatus
CACCTACTGCGTTGGGTGCTGACGGGATACAAGGATGAGCAATGCTCACTCCCAGAGGCGGGAGCTGAAAGGCGGTGAGAGGACCCTGCCCTTCTCACCTCAACTTCCAAACGGGTGACCAACTCATCCCCATTTCCCCAAAACTTTCCCCTGCTGGGAAACTCCTCCCTCCTGGACAAACAAGGACGGTTGGTCACCCGATTGCTAAGCCTGGCTGAGCATCTGCATCACTTGAACAGCTTTTGAAGGTGGCAGACTTCTGCGCCCTACCCAAGAGACTGTGGTTCAGTAGCTCTGGGCAGCGCCACGTCTGTGCACTCCATAAGTAATCCCGACATAGTACTTTTTCTTTCTGATTTGGTCTTGAGCTCTCTCTCACAGTGGCTGGAAACTCTAGCCCTGCCCTGACAGGGCCCCAGTGATGTGTCTGGGTATTTGCAGTGTGCCTTTATCCTGGCCATTAGGCCTACTGCCTAAGTGTCCAACTGCGAGCAGGTGTAACCTCTTACAGGAAACTTGTGAATACTGGCAGATGCCCTTGTGGCTCTTGTCTGACCTGTGTCCAGTCTATTCCTACTGAGACAACCACTCTCTATGACAGCCCCGGCTAGGTGGGGAGTTAGGTTCAGGTGCCGGTCGGGTGAGACACAGAGAGGCAACTCAACAAAACACGAAATCACAGGAGTGGCTGATTACAGATCCCAGAGAGAAGAGGACAGCACCTTGCAGGACCATCAGGAAGGGGACAGCCATCTGGGACACACACACTCAACCAGCAGGTGGGGCGCAAGAACACAAGGGAGAAGGACCTGTGGGCCAAAGCCTTTAATGGGGCCCAGGGCTCACCTGAGCAGTTTCCCGCAGGGAGTTCTCGGTGGGTTTAGAGCAAGCAGACACCAGGTCCTTGGAGTCCCACTGTGACTGAGAGGTCATCACTGTGGCATCTCTGTGCAGCCCCTGTGGGGGATGGGGGTCAATGGGCGGGGAGGTGGCCACTAGCAGACAGATGTATAAGGCAGATAACTGGATCAACCATACTGAGGAGCTGGAAGGAGGTTGAGAACTGGAAACTGTCAAGGGTGACTAAGCCCTGCTTCTGGTATGAGAGAGTTAAACTCACATTCAAAATGAATGCCGACTGCAAGGAGTTCCGGTGGCAGGATGGCGGTCTGAAGGCAGCGGCAGCGTGGAAACTCAAGACTCGGGGGCCCCAGGGACTGGAAGAAATCACACTGCCTACTTGGAATGAAGAAAAGGTAGCGACTTGCCCAAGCCCAACCCCAGAGCAGGTGCCTAGGAACGCTGGAGCCACTGCCACTTGCAGTTGGTGACCGTGTGACTCAGCGCCCGCCCGTGGAAGTGGCAGCAGCAGAAGAACCGGCAGCAGCGGAGCCGGTGGCGGCGGCAATAGTGGAGTAACCGGCAGCAGCGGAGGAACCGGCAGTGGCGGTGGCAGCAACAGCGGAGAAGCCCGCGGCAGTGGTGGTGGTGGTGGCAGCGGAGGGGGAAGCGGCACCAGCGGTAGCGGTAGCGGCAGGAGCAGGGGAAGCAGCGACAGCAGAGCCTGCAGCAGTGGTGCCGGAGGCAGCAGTGTGAGCGGCGGCAGCGGCGTGAGTGGCGGCAGCGGCAGCAGTGGGGGAACGGGCAGCAGCAGGAGCGACACCCTGTGGTACCGCCCCGTCACGCAGCAGCCCGGCAGAGTCCAAGCTGACCAGAGAGGTGGCTCCCAGAGAGGCCCAAGACCCGAGGTAACCACACACACAAGGCACTAGTGGCCAACTTAATAGTCACTGAGGTAGCCATACCAAATTGGCAACCCCAGCAACATCTTAGTCAGTCAATAGTGTCAAACTTGTAGACTGTGAAACCCCCTGCCACAGTGAATAAACATCAAAGAAAAGACAACAGAAATACAAAAAATCAAGAAAGTAAACCACCCAAAGATAATAAATCTCAAGCTCTAGATCCTATAGAACAAGAAGCCCTTGAAATGACTGACAAGGAATTTCGAGTGATAATTCTAAGGAAACTGAATGAGATACAAGAAAACTCAGCTAGACATCATGATGAAATGAGGAAAAGTATACAGGACCTGAAAGAAGAAATCTACAAGGAAATCAATGCCCTGAAAAAAAAAATGTAGCATAACTTGCGGAACTGAAGAAGCTATTCAGCAAATTAAAAAGCACAATGGAGAGTTTAACCAGCAGGCTAGTGGAAGTTGAAGAGAGAACCTCTGAACTTGAAGATGGGCTGTTTGAAATGACACAAGCAGACAAAAAAAAAAAAAAGGCATTGAAGAAAATCTGAGAGAGATATCAGACAACCTTAAGCGCTCAAATATCCGAGTCATGGGTATCCCAGAAGGGGAGGAAAAAGGAGATTGCATTGAAAACGTATTCAACAAAATAGTGGCGGAAAACTTCCCAGGTATAGGAAAAATCACAGATCTTCAAATCCAGGAAGCTCAATGATCTCCAAACATATTCAAACCAAAAAGGTCTTCTCCAAGACATAGTCGAATTGGCAAGACTCAAAGACAAAGAGAGAATCTTAAGAGCTGTAAGAGAGAAGCATCATATAACCTATAAGGGTGCCCCAATCAGGCTAACATCAGACTTTTCATCACAAACCCTAAAAGCCAGAAAGGAATGGGATGAAATATTCAAAATACTAAAAGACAGAGATTGTCAGCCAAGAATACTCTACCCTGCAAGGCTATCGTTCCAAAATGAAGGGCAAATAGTATATTTGTCAGACAAACAAAAACTGCAGGAGTTCACCACCACACGACCACCCTTTGGCCACCCTTACAAGAAATTCTCAAGGGACTACTGGGGGTTCCTGAAAAATAACCACAACTGCCATAAAAACCCAAGAAAAATCTAAACCCACTAGTA
>NW_007752181.1:8187-8941 GCF_000696425.1 Galeopterus variegatus
TGGGCCATAATAATCAACCACGTTGTATACTGACAAAATAAAAATTTAAAGGAAAAAAAAATGCCGATGCAATGTGAAATTATAGGAATTCATGACACTGAAGACAGCCAGGTTTGGAGTTACTGATGGAGACATCCAATTAAGCAGTATTCATGTGCTTTGAGGCACAAAAGGGATGGTTTAAGAGGTTGGGGCTTAAATCTCAGATCTGCCACTGTAGCCGTGTAACTTTGGTCAAGGCATAAAGCCTCTCTGGGCCTCACTTTCCTCATCTGTAAGTTGGTTAGTAGTGGGACTGATCTTACTGGGTTATGGATTCAGTGCGCTCAGCAGAGTTCCTGGTGTGTGATAAGTACCTGTGGCTTTTACGAGAACCCATGTAGGTTTGCTGTGCTTCGGGAGCCAGAGTGAAGAGGGCATAAAATCTGGCAGGCGAGGCCCAGACATTAGGGGATGGCACTTAAGGTGGGACATGAAGGACAAGTAGGAGCTCCCGGGGGCTGGCTGGTTAGCTCAGTTGGTTAGAGCACGGTGTTTTAGCACCACACTAGCAAAGGAAGAGCGTGTGTGAGAGCGTGAAGGTTGGAGAGAGCCTGGCATGGGGAAGGACTGGCCTGTGAGACTGGGCACAGATGTACAGGGAAGACGCCATGAGGACGGGAACATGGACAGGGCCTTTGTCTCTGGGTCTTGCATGCACAGGAAAGGCTAGCAGGTGGGGAGACATCAAAGATCACAATCAAGGAGAAATGGG
>NW_007752182.1:0-583 GCF_000696425.1 Galeopterus variegatus
GATGATAAAAACAGATTTTAGTTCTTGATTACAGGAAAGATAGTTTACTTTGGTTTTGAAAGCCAAACTATACTAATTCAAGAAATAAGCATATTTTAATGATTTTCCTCACTAGTTATGTGCATTTTCACTATTCTTCAAATAATAGGTAAAGCTTCTTATTTTGTCTTCATGATGCTGAAAATATGAGCAAAGAAATGTGGAATTTTGCAAGAGTACTGTGTTCTCTAAAATTTGCATTCATCTTAAATACCTATAGACTTAAAAGTGATTTGTTGTGGTATAAATAAAGTTTTTTTTTTTTCAATTTTATGTAAAAATAAAAGTTTTTGTCAGTTTTCAGCTATCCTAAGACATCATAAACCAGGAAGATAGACAGAATTGCTTTCATTGTAATAGGGAACATCATCTATGTTTTAAGAGTTTACTTTTCTAACTGAAAAAATATTTTAGATCTTTTGTTATTTAAAAAGTTTATGTAATTTTTCATGCGTTTCCAGTAATATGTGCAATTTATTCATACATTTTATAACTTTTTATCTAGAATATTATCAATGTCATTGAAAATATCTGTGTTACCTCC
>NW_007752182.1:2582-3044 GCF_000696425.1 Galeopterus variegatus
CATATGCGAGGTCATAAGGCATTTATTTTTCTGTATCTGGTTTATTGCACTTAATATGATGTCCTCCAGGTCCATGCATGCTTCCACAAATGACAGGCTTTCCTTTTTAATGCCTAAATAGTATTCCATTGTGCATATATACCACATTTTCCTTATCCATTCATCCATTGATGGACACTTTAGTTTATTCCATATCTTGGCTATTGTGAATAATGCTGCAGTGACCATAAAGTTTCAGATCTTTCCCTGAGATACTGGTTTCATTTTCTTTGGATATATACTCAGTAGTGGGATTGCTGGCTCATTTGTTAGTCCTACTTTTAATTTTATGAGGATCCTCCATACAGTTTTCTTTAATGGCTATACTAATTTACATTCCACCAGCAGTGTGCAAGCATTCCATTTTCTCCACATCCTCACCAACACTTGCTATCTTTCATGTTTTTGATAATAGCCATTCTA
>NW_007752182.1:8405-8941 GCF_000696425.1 Galeopterus variegatus
TATTTTGCAAATATTTTCTCCCACTCCGCTGGTTGTCTCTTCAGTCTGATTGTTTCTTTTGCTGTGCAGAAACTTTTTAGTTTGATATAATCCCACTTGTTTATTTTTCCTTTGGTTGCCTGTGCTTTTGGGGTCATATTCATGAAGTCTGTTCCCACTCCTACTTCTTGGAGTGTTTCCCCTATGTTTTTTTAAAGGAGTTTTATTGTTTCAGGATGTATATTTAGTTCTTTAATACATTTTGACTTGGTCTTGGTATATGGTTAGAGGTATGGGTCTAGTTTCCTTCTCCTACATATGAATATCCAGTTTTCCCAGCACCATTTGCTGAAGAGGCAGTCTCTTCCCCAGTGTGTAGACTTGGTGCCTTTGTCAAAGATCAGATGGCTGTAGGTGTGTGGGTTAATTTCTGGGTTCTCTATTCTATTCCATTGATCCAGGTGTCTGCTTTTATTCCAGTACCATGTTGTTTTGGTTATTATAGCTCTGCAGTCTAGTTTAGAGTCAGGTAGTGTTATGCCTCCAGCTTTATTTTT
>NW_007752182.1:14684-15009 GCF_000696425.1 Galeopterus variegatus
GATTCTGACTATGCTCCATCTCCTTGGACTTTCTGCTTCTCTCACTTCTCCTCTCCTGTCTCTTCAGGCTCCTTCACTCCCTTCTCAGGCTTGAGACATTAGCTGCAGAGATATCTCTGCTGGAACTTGATGTTTATTTGTCTACTTAGAGGAAATATGAAGTTCGTGGTATTCTCAGTGTCTTACTTATGATGAATGTATTAGTTACATGTGATATTATGTTCTTGATCTGTGGCATGGTTTTTAGAGGTTGTATAGAGAGATTTAGATTTAAGGAGCCATCATTGTTATATAAAAGACATCTGGATACACAGTGTCAACTATT
>NW_007752182.1:17042-17628 GCF_000696425.1 Galeopterus variegatus
AAACCCAGGTAACAGATTTTTAAAAATTCTTTACTGCTATTATAATAGGGCAAAATAGCCTAACTTTGGATAAATTATCATTCTTAAGCAGACTTTATCCTTCGTTCTCAAATATTTTATGTCAGAACCTCCAAGAATAAGATAGCACGTGCATTTTCTTCATTTTATAGAATATTATTAGAATAAGTACAATGACGACAATTTTTTTTCCGATATTGTATTAGAGCTGTTTAAATACATACTGACCTAGAGAAAAATGCATAGCGCAACAGAACAATATAACAAGACACATATGAGAGTACTTCAAAAATTTTGTGGGAAATTAGAATTAAAAGATAATACAAATCTTTCCATGAACCTTTTAAAATACCCTTGTACATGGTCTTCAAAATAACTTTTTTTAGATTGCTTTATATAATTTAGAAAATCCAACAATTATTTTGTATCATTATACATTAAAGATAATAGCTAGGATTACTATAGCTCTTTACAAATTGCTATGTTGTATATGGTATTTTTACTTAGTTTTTATTGTGGTGAAATATACATAACACATTGTTGTGCAAACATCATCACTACCCATCTC
>NW_007752183.1:0-1750 GCF_000696425.1 Galeopterus variegatus
ACCTACCCATCCATCCATCCACCCACCCATCCACCTACCCATCCATCCATCCACCAACCCAGCCACCTACCCATCCATCCATCCACCCACCCACCCACCTAACTACCCATCTATCCATCTATCAACCCACCCACCTACCCATCCATCCATCCACCAACCCACCCACCTGCCCATCCATCCATCCACCCACCCACCCATCCATCCATCTATTAAAAAGCGATTACCAAGTGTACATCCTGAGCCAAGCACTATGTTTAAGGCCCCAAGACATAGTTCTCTCTCCCACCTGCTCCTGGAGAGGGGGGGCTCACTCAAATGTTTAATGCTTCAGTGGAATTATAATTATGAAAAACACATGCACTGCAATTCGGGTTTAGCATGAAAATATTAATTTCCGGGTTTTAATTATTCAATAGAAATTAGTGAAAATGCAAGAGGAATCTCCAAGGAGCCTCTCTAACCAGGAGGGTAGGGGTGGGAAGAGGAGAATGGCATAAAGCGAGTCACGGAAAGTGAGGCGAGCCCAGAGGCCAAGGACCCCGGGACCTTTCCCCACCCCTGCTAGTCTGTGAGCTCTCGGAGGGTGGGGACCCTCCTGCACCAACCCAGACTTGGGGTTTACTCATTCATTTGGAGAGCCAGGGTTGGGGAAAGCGTTGAGCTCCATCTGTGCCAGGAGCTATGCCAGATGTTGGGGAGATGAATAAGACCCAGCACTTTCCTCGGGGAGCTCCCAGTCCATGGGGGAGACAGAACACCCCTGCAGGACCAGAGCTACAGCCACAGAGCAGGGGGCTCAGCCTGCTGGAGATGGGGCTGGAGGTGAGGAAAGGAAAGGCTTCCTCCGGGAGATGACTCCTGCTTCTGAGGGTTTCTCTCTCTTGGTGAATTCAAAAAACCCCTCTGAACGGAGGTAACATTCTTAGGTCCTGGAGACCATTTGTGGCAGGATAATTTGCTGGTGTAGCAATGTATGGTTTGTCCTCACTGTGAAGGAATCAGAATCCACAGAGCTCTTTTTTTTGTCTACCCCAAAGGTCTGGGGGGTGGGTGGCTTTGCATCCAGAAGATGCAATTGTGAGGGGTGGGCAGCTCTGGGGCTTACAGAATGGAGAGACCAGCTACACTGGAGGTGGCTTCCCCCGGAAGGAAGAGGACCAGAGCCTTGAGGGCAGATGATGCTGAGGGTGGGGACACCTGTGTCCCAGTCCTATGAGGCTCCCTGCAAGGTGACAGGACCTCAAAGGGATGACACATGGATGCCACGATGATCCCAAGAACTCCAGCAATGCAGTCCCCACACCCAAACTTAGCACCAGGGATGGAGCTTTAGATGGAACGCAATTGCTTATCACCTGGTGGCCAGTTTTGCATTAACACCAGTCTTGTGTCACTTAACAACGGGGACATGGTCTGAGAAATGCGTGAGGTGATTTTGTTGCTGTGCAAAAATCACAGAGTGTACTCACACAAACCGAGGTGCCTGCTGCACACCTGGGCTGCACAAAATAGCCTCTTGCTCCTCGGCTACAACCTGGGCAGAGTGTCACTGCACTGGATACCAAAGGCGACTGTAACACAATGGTATGAATTTGCATATCCAAGCATGGAAAAGATACAGTAAAAACACAGTATAAAAATTTAAAAATGGTCCATCCATATAGGACGCCCATCACGAATGGAGGCTGCGGGACCGGCAGTGGCTCTGGGCGAGTCAGTGAGTGCAGGGGAAGGTCTAGGGCACTGCTGT
>NW_007752183.1:2305-3241 GCF_000696425.1 Galeopterus variegatus
ATCACCTGGTGGCCAGTTTTGCATTAACACCAGTCTTGTGTCACTTAACAACGGGGACATGTTCTGAGAAATGCGTGAGGTGATTTTGTTGCTGTGCAAACATCACAGAGTGTACTCACACAAACCGAGGTGCCTGCTGCACACCTGGGCTGCACAAAATAGCCTCTTGCTCCTCGGCTACAACCTGGGCAGAGTGTCACTGCACTGGATACCAAAGGCAACTGTAACACAATGGTATGAATTTGCATATCCAAGCATGGAAAAGATACAGTAAAAACACAATATAAAAATTAAAAAATGGTCCATCCATATAGGACGCCCACCACGAATGGAGGCTGTGGGACCGGCAGTGGCTCTGGGCGAGTCAGTGAGTGCAGGGGAAGGTCTAGGGCACTGCTGTGCACACTGCAGGCTTATAAACACCACACACTCAGGCGACAGCATGTCACAAAAAGTACCTTTTTCTTCAATAATAAATTAATCTCCACTTGTAACTTGTTTTACTTTATAAACTTTTAAATTTCTTCTTACTTTTTGGACTCTTTCACAATAACACAGCTCAAAACACAAACAAATTGTACAGCTATGCAAAAATGTCTTCTTTATATCTTAGTTCTATGAGCTTTTTTCTACTTTAAAATTATTTTATTTTATTTTATTTACTATTTAGACATTTTTCGTTAAGAACGGAGACACAAACACACACAGTAGCCTAGGCCTACAGAGGGTCAGGATCATCAGTGTCACTGTCTTCCACCTCCAAGGCTTGTCCCACTGGAAGGTCCTCAGGACAATAACCCCCATGGAGCTGTCATCTCCTATGGTCACAACGCCTTCTTCTGGAATACTTCCTGAAGCAGCTGCCTGAGGCTCTTCTTGAGGAGGTGTCAGTTTTTTCAGAAATACGTCCAAGATGGTTTGCGTGGGTTTTTTTTT
>NW_007752183.1:4113-7266 GCF_000696425.1 Galeopterus variegatus
CTTGAGGAGGTGTCAGTTTTTTCAGAAATACGTCCAAGATGGTTTGCGTGGGTTTTTTTTTTCATCATACATTTTGGCTGGCCAGTTAGCTCACTAGGTAGAGCGTGATACTGGTAACACCGAGGTCAAGGGTTCGGATCCCCATACCAGCCAGCCGCCAAAAACCACAAATCAATAAATGTTAATGAAAACCTCGGTGTTGGGGTTTGTGTTTTCAGACTTCTTAAGGAACTTGTTGAGGTCTGCAAAAGCTTCTGCTAAACCCTCCCCTGTGAATTTTCTTGGGATTCTTCCTTGCCTTTTCCTGCAGTTTCCTTTTCTCTTGCCTCTTCTCCAGCCATGCGTTCCTGTTCTGGTTCCAACAACTGCTCATTAGTGAATTCCTCAGGGACCACCTCCAGGTGCCCCTCGATGTCGCCCTGGTCCACACCCAGGTCAAAATTGCTTGTCATCTCAGGGCCGGCCCGGTGGTGCAATGGATAGTGCGCCGATTGGGAAGCGCAGTGGCACTCCCGCCGAGGGTTCGGATCCCACATACAGACCGGTTCCCGCTCACTGGCTGAGCGAGGGGCGGGAGCAACACCGAGGTTTCCGATCCCGTGGCCGGTCCCGGTCCGGTACGGGCGCGACACTGAGGGTTGCGATCCGTTGCCGGTCACGAAAAAAGACAAAAAGGAAAAAAAAAATTGCTTGTCATCTCAACCACAGCTCCATTGATTTTTGCAGCCTCCTCATCCTTGGCAAATCCTTTGAAGTCATGGACAAGCACCTTGTCTTGAGTCTTTTTCCAGATGCCATTCGTACACCCCTTGGTGACATCAACCCAAGCCCAAGCAAGGTTCTTGCTGCAGTCATGGATGTTGTGATCCTTCCAGAACTGCATCAGTGTGTTCTCAGCCTTCTCAGTTGCAGCCACAGCCTGGGCAAAGGCGATCCTCAGGTAATAGGACAGAAAAGCCTCTATAACTCCTTGATCTATTGGTTGGATCAAAGAGGTGGTGTTTGAAAGGAGAAAAACCACTTTGATAATGGGATGAAGATCAGCAGTCAAAGGAGGACGTGTGGAGCACTGCCAGCGATAAGCAAGATCTGGAAAGGTGTGTTATTCCGCAAACAGTGCTTCTCCATTTCGCTGGCGTGGCAATGCAGGAGGGCATCGTGGAAGAGGAGCTGGGTCACACCTGATTTCTTATTGCTCCTGCGGGGCCCTGGCAGCGTGTGCTTGTGATATGCTTGAAGACCCTGGGATTCTCACTCTGCCAGGTCACAAAGGGTTTCAATTTGTATCCTGCAACTATGCCCCTGAGCAAGACTGTTATCCTGTCCTTAAAAGTCTTGAAACCTGGCATTGACTTGGCCTCCTTACGGATGAAAATCCTTTCAGGCACCTGTTTCCAGGATAAGGAGTTTTCATCCATATCAAAGATTTGCTGCAGCAAGTAATTTTCCTCCACAATCAGCTTATCTAGAGTTTCCAAAAATCCTTCAGCTGCCCTCACAACTGCCCTCGCAGACTCACGTTCCCTCTCACGTTACATAATAAATAATGATTCCAGAATCATTTAACCCACCTAGAGCTAGCAGTAAGTCCAACATCGTGGTAGCATCTAGCATTTTCTTTTAACATAGCAAACAGAATTTCTGCTTTGGCTACGATCATCGTGGTGACAGGAATTTTTCAGCTCCATTATTATCTTGCGGAACCACCAGCCTTGACCAAAATATCATTATGCAGCACATAACTGCATTTGTAAATTCATTTCAGCATTTCTGACTGCTCACCTATGTACGTTCTTTGAATTCTCCTTTGAGCAGGTTGTAACACCTTGCTGGTTCTCTCACGAGTTAATGAGTTCAATAAAATCTTTGACACATGTTCCTTTTATATTTGATTGAGCCATGATTTTACCTTTAAAGTTATCCTTTAGCAATGTCTCACAATGGTTGTGGTGGCAAGTATTATAATCCCTCATGCTACAGAGGAAGAACACGAGGCACAGAGAGGTTAAGCAGTTTGCTCGAGGTCACACAGCTAGGTGGGGTGGGGCCAGGATTTGGATGCAGAAATCTGGCATCAGAGTCTGTGTGTTTACCACGCTGTGCTGCCTCTGAGAGTGCCTGAGCTCTATTATCTCAGACAGTCCCCACTCTAACCCCACAAAATAGGTGCATTATTTACAGATGACAACAAGGAGGCACAGAAAGGCTAAGTAACTTGTCCAATTCACACTGTTCACGCAGCTGATTCTGCAAGAGGACGGCTGTGCACAGTGGCCGTGGCCTGATGCTGGTGCTGGGTGAAAGCGCTGACAATGCTAATGTAAATTGTCGCTAACGTTTCTGAGCACTTTCTGAGGGCCAGATGTCATGGCAAAAGCTATACCCAGATCATCTCATTTACTCCTTACAACAGCCCTACCAGGTAGAGAGATTTCTGAGCACTTTCTAAGGGCCAGATGTTGTGGCAAAAGCTATACCCAGATCATCTCATTTACTCCTTACAACAGCCCTACCAGGTAGAGAGTTTTATTCTATTTTACATAGAGGGAGACTTTGAGGCACCCAGAGGGTCAGTAAATTGAGTTTTTCTTCATCTCTTCGTTTATTGAGGGCAGATCTCTGCAAGCTGACAAGGTTCCACCAAGGCTCTACTGGGGTCTTCCTTAAGATGTGCTGTGTGCCCCTGGACTCCCCAAACACTGCCCTTCCTTCTTGCCTCCCGCCAGGACTCCCCAACCCCACTTACACTCTGAAGGCTCAGCCCCTTGGCTTCTGAGAGGCCAGTGGTGGTGGGCACAGCCCGATTTGCAGCGCTGATCTCTCGGCTGAGCTGAGCTGTGGGGACCAGCCTTGAAAATCTACTAATTCCCATTGGGAGTGCAGTGGGGTGGGGGTGGGGGGTCAGGGACTGGAGGTGCCTGCAGCTGGCCTCAGCTGTTTACCAGGGACTCTGAGCTAATTGAAATATGCCAAAGAGCTGCCCGGGGAGGGTGCACAGAGCCCGGCTCAGATCGCCCGCTGCGTTGATGAGGTATTAAAGGAAAGAGCAGTGGTGGCGGCTTCATTTGCAAGGGAAATGACCTGACGGGGCCCTTCGTTGCCATCTTTCGCCCGAGGTTGTGATTAGCTGTGGAGGAAAAGGTCCCTCCTGTT
>NW_007752183.1:8434-8940 GCF_000696425.1 Galeopterus variegatus
ACCACTTTGGGGCCTCTCACTGCTCAGTAGAGATGGGCTTTGAGTAATCCTTTGCATCTCTCTCACCCAGGGGAAGTGGGGTCACAAATCCATGGGGGACAAAGCAACGCAAAGCAACACCTGTAAAGTGGAGACTTGCCCGTAAAGCAGAGACTCTGAGACCTTGTCCCGGGGTGTGGGGTGGGACTGAGCTCAATGCGCTGGAGCCTGGCGGGGGCCTGGCTATAGCAGGAGGTCCTCTAGGCTCCAGCCACATGCCCATGGCTCTGTGCAACCCCTCCCTGCCCAGAAGCCTACTGGCCGCTCCAGCCCCTCCTTGTGCCGGCTCTAAACCAAGACCTCCCACCCCCTTGGTCTCTGGCACAGACTTCCACTGGGAAAGGGGAGGGAGACACGGAGCTAGATGCTTTTGCCGAAGTTTTCTGTCTGACCTCCAACTTCTATGAAAACTCCCCTTAAAAGTTAGACCTCACATCCTACTCGCTTTCCTTCCTTTCCAGCGACAC
>NW_007752184.1:0-493 GCF_000696425.1 Galeopterus variegatus
ATAAGAATTTATATTTTAAGCATTTTTAAACATACAATTGCATGGTAGGAATTGCATTCACAATGCTGTGTAACCACTACCTCTATCTATTTCTAAAACTTTTTCTTCATCCTAAACATAAACTCTGTACCCACTAAGCAATTACTTCTCATTATTCCTTCTCACCTGTTTCTGTATCTGATTTTTTTCTCTTCAATTTATTTATTTTTCTTAATTGGCCTGTGATAATTNGACAGCCACACCCCTTTTCATTGGGACACACATGTAGTAAATTTTCATGGCCCTTTTCTTTCCCTTATGTTCTGAGGACATAAAGGGCATATTGGTTATGTGTGAATAAACAGAGGTATGTGGTAAGGAGGAGTAAGTCTCCCTTTGCTCAGAATCCTGGGGTCGAGACATCTCAGCAGGTCCAATGCAGGAGACACCTAGGAAATAAAATTTCAAACATAAGAAAACTGCAATAAGTATGTGTGAAATCTGCAGCAGTTAA
>NW_007752184.1:3293-4370 GCF_000696425.1 Galeopterus variegatus
TTTTCAAATAATACCTGCGATATATTTTTTCTTCAAATTCCAAACTCCAATTTAGATAAAGCACCCCTAAATGGGGTTACTAATCCTAACTTTCAAAGGAATCCACCCATATAGTGTCTGTGATTTCATGAGTAGTTTGAGGGAGGATTTACTGATTTTTCACACTAGATAATGTTGAACTGCTCCAGTTTCAGAAACTCATCAGAAAGAAGATTTAGTCTATTAAAATGTTCACATCCCAAGTTAAGATGGATACTGAATACAAGACTATACATATATCTGAAGAAAAGTCAGTACATGTGTATCTTCTGTTACACAAATCAATTTACAATGTCTGTTCTGCTGTGTGGAGTGCCAGTGGCCATGGGCATCTGCCTTCGGCCTCAGCTCTCCCCCTGCTCATGGGGGGCTCCCAGACCTGGCAGGCCTTCAAGAAGATGTTGAGGTTCCATCAAAGGTGTAGACTTTGGGCACTTCCATTGTTTTCGCCAAGTCTGGGCTGTTTCAGCTCTGGAGGACTGCCCTGAGGGTCTCCAGACATCTCTGACCGAATTTCTTCTGTGGAAGGGTTGGGAATTATGCTGAGTGGTACAGAATTTTGTGAAGTATCTGTTTTTAAGGGTATTGTTTACTCTCTGGGGCATTGTTTTGCTTCAGGCTTGTGATATGTTCAGAGTAACCCTGCAGGATGGGTGGGCTTTTGTGTTTTGACGACTGGGTTACAGGGTCTTCTCCTCTGTTGGCCCTACAAGGAGTTTTTGACACCAGGAGTGACTGAGTGAGTGTCCTTGATTGCTCCTGGGCCTGGAGATTGTTTGGCTGGAGGAGGAGTTGTGCAGGGACTGCTGGGGTCTTGGATTCTGCTGGTGGGGTTTCCCTCTACTGGTCAACCAGGAGTGAAGGCTGTTTCCTCAAAGGTGTCACATATTACTGGGGAAGGAGAGAAATAGAGGCTACTCTTCTGTTGTGGACCATTGTTGGCAACTTTTGACATGACTTTCTTCCTGGAGGATACCTGTGTACTTCTAAGAAATTTCATAATTCTCAGATCTTATTATTTCTTTTGGTTACAGCATC
>NW_007752184.1:5370-6312 GCF_000696425.1 Galeopterus variegatus
ATATTCCTCTGAAGGAAATTCTTCACCACAGTGATTATGGAGCCTTGGGAGGTATCTCTGGTCAATTTCCCTGCTACTGATCCCAACTTTTTCAGGACCCTGGATCCCAAGTATTTTGAGGCTCTTTCCTATTCCTGGGGCCTTAACCTCTTCTGTAGCACAGTCCATGGCAGTTTTTGTTTTCAGTGAGTCTCCCTTTCTCAACTCTAGTGGGAAAGATGGAACATTGATCTTCATTGTTCTTTGATTGTAAGAGAACATTTTGCTCTTCTGCATGGTGTGGTCTGTCATATTGTCCTTCCTTCTGGGGAGAGCGTGGATATCATTAAAAGGGGGTCTCTAATCTTATTGGCGGTGTGGTGGGAGGTAGGTATGTGGAAGTAAAGTGAGGAATATGGCTGCTTAGGGAAGATGAAACTCCCTCAGTAGGGTCTGGTCTGCTTCACCTCTCTTTTAGGGGCTGAAATCAGTCTGTTGATGTGGATGAGGATGTTTGCTTATCAAAGTGTTCTTCCCTGTTGCGTACAGATGTTGTCGTCTTGAATTTGCCCTTCTTCCCTTTCCTCTTCTTTTTGTTCTTTAGCTGGGCTAAGGCAAGATGGAAAGTGCGGCAGCTAAAGCCCTCGTGGACCCCGTGCTCCACGTGCATCTGCAGGACCTCCAAACTGGGGTAGACCCGGCAGCAGGCCATGCATCTGAAGCCACTGTTCAGCATCTCTGGTGTCCTGGCCCTGGAACTCTCCTCCGGAGCTGGAGGCTCTGCTGGGCTGTCAGCCTCCTCCTTTCTTTCCTCTTGGGCTTTGCTGTCCACGGGGCACTCACTGTCCATTAACAGCTTCTTCGTAGACATGTCAGAGTTGGTGGCTTTTGTATTGATAT
Organism: Galeopterus variegatus; assembly: GCF_000696425.1. Classification (NCBI taxonomy): domain Eukaryota; kingdom Metazoa; phylum Chordata; class Mammalia; order Dermoptera; family Cynocephalidae; genus Galeopterus; species Galeopterus variegatus. The sequence continues at coordinate 6,250 of NW_007752184.1, forward strand.
TATCAGGAAAGGGCATTTCTTCTACTCTTGTCTTCTTTTGTGGGGGCTCCAGTCCTTCCTCTG
>NW_007752184.1:8031-8940 GCF_000696425.1 Galeopterus variegatus
AGCTTGAGTCTGTGCCAATCTGAGGCAGAAGGTTCTGATCGAGTTCCCGTGCACTTGTCAGTCCTGCCTGCTGCTTCACCCACAGCTGTCCCAGTGTTCACATGTGGGAAGTTTGTGCCGAGGACCTTTGTCTTATTCTTGAAGGTTCATTCGCTCTGTATTTGTCCCTCCTCGGAGGCTTCAGTCCTAGTCCCTCTGCCCCAAAGCCCTTTCCCGTTTTTAAGGGGAAAGTGAAGTAGGAGTGGGCTGAGCAGCTCAGGGCATCTCCTGCCCAAGCCCAGATCCTACCTTTGCATCTCCCTTACCGTCCTCATCAACAAGAACGAGCTTGCTTGCTGAGGAGAAACAGGAGAAATATTCACAAGCAGAGGAATTTTCTTCTGCTTCCTGATCCTGGGCTAGGACCACCACACTTATCTCAGGAGCATTCTCTTGAGACTTGCAGAATTCTGGGGAATAAAGTTTAAAAAGCAGAAAACAACATTGAGATATGGATAATCTGGGGTCTTTGTACATTCATAAAAAGATATGTTGAGTGGATATATTGTGTAGGGCATCATTACTGCCCATGGGACTTGCTTTCACAGAAATTTAGGTGAGTTCCCATTCAAAATTCCAAAATATAAGTGAATAGCAGTAATTAAAAATGTGTGTGTGGTGGACGTCAGTGGGATTCGATATCTTGTATGTGATAATTTGGAGATGTGTACAGAATAATGGAAACCATGAACCTTGCCTAAAATGCAATATGCAGTAACTAAAGTTTAGCTGTTATTATTATTGGCTCAATTTTCTTCATGGGAAATGATGCAAATAAGGGATATGAAGTGCAAATTTATGAAGAATTATGTATGTGTATCTGTTTATACTGATATCTACACTGATAGAAAGGTATATATATAGAGAGGT
>NW_007752185.1:0-276 GCF_000696425.1 Galeopterus variegatus
CATGTTGGGAACTAAAACTGCATGGGTTCTAAAAGATTTGAAAAGGACACAGATTTTTTTTCCTTGGACTTCATTTCTCTGAGTTCCCCCTTTCCCCATGGTTATTTGATATTTTGAACCTCCGTTATGGGGCAAGATGACATTATATACATGGACGTGAAGCTGTTCTCCGGTCGGCCTGGAGCTGCAGAATTGCATGTGCTATCTAAGGAAGTCTCACTAAAGCTATGCTGATTCCATCCCTCCAGCAGGACCCTGAGATGACAGCAAGGACGG
>NW_007752185.1:5903-8939 GCF_000696425.1 Galeopterus variegatus
GATGATAAAATTTGGGAGATGCAGGACAAAGTCAAAAATGAGGACAAGTACAGCGGCAGGGTAGGGGAAGGACAGCTCTGGAGTGGGGACTGGGGAGGGGACTGGTGAGGGTGTTTGTTTGAGCTCTGGAGCCAGGGCTCCCTTGGGTGCTGGTATTTCTTCTACTTCTTTTGATGTTTCAGGGGTGGTTAGGTGAGCTTGTCTGGCTCTGGCTCGGGATCTTCCTCTGTCTCAGGCTCAGGATCTTGATCCTGCTCTTTCTCTGGCAGTGGAGGTGGAGCTCGAGCTGAAGATGGCCTTAGCTCTTGGGACAGTTGTTCAGCCTGGGCAGAAGCTGGAAGTGGAGTGACAACAATTGAAAATATCAACATGAGTTTCTATGTCTCTTCCAATGACAGTCCTTCTGAGAAGCCCAAGTCCAGATCCCCAGCCTCAGTAAGTCTCCCCACACTGCAGAACACTGCAGGATTGTTCTGAGTACTCATTGCCCCTGTCCCCAGCCTGCTTCTGGAAACTCTGCTCTGTGTGGCCCAGCCCACGCCCCTCCCCATCCCTCACAGGCACCCACCCTCTTCCTCCTCACCCTCAGTCTCTGCCTCACTGTGCTCCAGGTGCTCCAGCTTCTCCAGCTGTGCCAGAAGAAGATCACCCTTATGCTCCACCTCTGAACCCGGCATATTGACATATACATAGTCCAGCAGAGACTTCAAACAATGAAATTCAGAAGGCTCTGGAAATCAATGGAATAGAATTCAAGCCAGATCTCTAGGATGGAGGACATGGTACAGGGGGAGAAAGGTGGGCAGCAGCATCAGAGGCCTGGCCTATCCCTCTATGCTGCCCTCCCAGGGCTCCCCTGTGTGAGTTGCAGTCTTGTACCCTCTGCCCCTCCCTGTCCATAGACCAGCCCCTCCAATGTTCAGTATGGCAGCCCTGGCAGAGATGGTCCTGGAAACCAAGAAGGGGCTGGCAAAAGCCTCTGTGGGGGGAGCCTTCAATCACTGGTGTGACCACATTTCCCTTCTTCAGGGAAACCTGACACCCTCCTCTGTCTGGGCCCCTGCCCCGTCCCTCCTGGAATAACCTGTCCATCAGGGCAGGAGGGTGCTGTCTGCTCTGGGCTTTACTCGCTGGCACACAGAAGGTGTCCAGGAATATCTGATGAATGAGGAAACAGAGGGAGTCTCTGCTCCCCTGGCCTTCCCAGCACCATTGGGAACCCCCAAACTTGAGCTGACACGTGGATGTGCTGTCCAAATGTTCCCATCAAAATCTGCATCTCCTCTTCCCACTGACACTGATCTCTTGACCGTGACCACACTCTGCACCACCAGCACCAGCTGAGCATCCGCATGGGTGAGCATCCCCGATTGTGAGCGGGATGCTCTGCACACCTCCTGCTCTGGCTTAGCATGGGCTCTGGGGTGAGGTGAGCGGGATGCTCTGCACACCTCCTGCTCTGGCTTAGCATGGGCTCTGGGGTGAGGGCAGGGCATGATGGGGGGGTGGGGGCAGGTTCTCTCTGGGCTCACTCTGCTCTCCAGCCTCTCGCACAGCCTACAGTGCCTGTGGCCCCATCCCCAGCTCATCTTGACTCCTTTTCCTGCAGGAAAGCCTGTGCCCTGGGCCCTGTAGCAGGAATCATAAGATGTGTGGGAGCCAGAGTTCTACTAGCCCCCCATCCACATACCCCTAAAACCACACACAGTTCTGTGGAGATGGGAGCCCCTCCATCTGCACCCAAACCCCAGTCACCATTTTAGGTGCTCCAGGGGTCCGCCATCCCCATGACAATCAGAAACCATGCTTCTGTACCTAGAGGAGACCAGGACGGTGTCACATCTCCAATACGGTGGCACTACCTGCTTCTCATGTATATTGTGGTTGTCTGACCTCTGACTAGAATGGAATCCCAGGAGGGCAGGGATTGTAGTCTCCTCGGTTCATTGGAATATGGTCAGTGCCCAGAAAGTCACTGCACATAGTGTGACTTCAGGTATTTTTGTTGAAGTGATGAACCCCAACCAACTCCTCCCAAGATAGCTGGGTGCACCTGAAGCCTCTCTGACAGCCTCCAGTCTCCCTGCTTTGAGTACACCCAGAAGCCTACAGATAGAATCACAAATGTGAAAACAGTGAAGCCCAAGTCAATGAGCTCAGTGAGGGTGTGACGGAGACTTCCTTGTGGGGGGGCAGGAATCCTGAATGAGGACAACCGTGGCCCCTCCAGCAGATCTTTCCACAGGGTGGGACTCAGGAGCAGCACTTTCCATGGGGGACCCACTGGAGCTTCTTCCTGTTACCACCCACTGAACACAGGTGGAAACTGAGGCTCAGAGGGGTGTGGTGACAGTCCCAAGACTCACATCTGGGAGGTGGCCAAGTGACACTGTGTGATCGAGGGGCAGAGTGCTCACCCGAGGAAGAGCAGGTGCAGGGCAGAGTGCTCACCCGAGGAAGAACAGGTGCAGTGCCTGCTGGGGAGTGGCCACGTTCCTGTAGCTCAACAGAAATGTGTGCACGTAGGAGTGGTTGCCACGCATGACAGCGGGCACCAGGTGCGCCACTCACTTCTGCGGGGTGCCTGCCGGAACGGGCCACGACATGTGGGTGGCATCCGTGCTCAGGGAAGAATTTTCTTCAATCTAGGACAGGACAGGGAAGAGATACACAGTGACAGCACCATGAACCCCCAGGAGGGAAGGGGCTGGAGGCCAGTCTTAACCCCAGGGAGGACATGAGAAGACATCCTGAGGGCTCAGGGTTCATGTACAAGGTGGTGGTTGCCACCCCCGCAGTTCTCTTTCACCCTCCAGCCCTGACCTGAGGTGTGAACACACCAGGACCAGCAGGTTTATAAACCTCCACCCTCTGCCCCTGCCCAGTGAGGGTGTCTCATGTCCCCATTCCCCCACCCACAGCAGGAGGGTGTGCGGTCACCCAGGGAGGCTCACAGTGCTGGCCTGGCCTGGCCTGCCCTCCCCTGTGACACCTGACATTACCTTTGGGGACCTCCTGCCAAATGGCCACAGGAGT
>NW_007752186.1:0-8939 GCF_000696425.1 Galeopterus variegatus
GTGTTTTCTTCATATTGATGTTAATCTGTCAGTGAGTTTTGAATCCATGAACCTCTAAAAGTGGGTGGACCTGTCATGGGGAACAGGGACAGAGTGCTCTGTGGTTGTTAGGGAGGTAGAAGACAAAATTAAGGCTGTTTGCACCCACCTCTGCCTCATTATTAGACTTGGACTCTGTGGTTTGTTTTCTTAATAAGAGTTAAGTCAAAACAACATTTCATATTACACTGTAGTATGCATGGCACATTTGAGCACATTGTCTCTGCATTATGGGATAAAGTTCCAGCTCATGATCTGCAGTGAAAATGTACTTACAATGAAAAACTATCACTATAAGGCAGAAGATCGGGGCCAGGAAGCTCATCATGGGGTGTCCACGAAATCTGCTGCCTGTGGACCTAATGGTAAGGGGAGTGGGTTTGGGACCCACACCCCCAGGATAAATAAGCAGAGTTTCCCTTGGAGAGGACTGGCATGTCTGATTCCCTGAACCAGAGTTCATTTCCAGCATTCTCCCAGGGCTGGCTGGCCCACTCCACCTGCAGCTTCAAGAAGGTGGTGGAGGGGGTGGAGGTGCCTCTGGTCTCACAAAAGCCAAGACTGGACTGAGGGGAACAGAGGATGCTATTCCATTCACAGGGGTTCTTTCCAGATGCTGACATAGATTTCACCCTGGAACAAGCCAGATATCTGCAGAGTGGTCTCTTGTCCTTCTATTCTTACAGAGATTGGAAGGCTTGTAATGCTTATTGCTTTAACCAGATGTCAAATCAACCCCTGATGAAATCTCACAACATGCAACCAGATATCCCAGGACAGACAAGCCAATATGTGCCCACATGAAGAGTTCCAGGGCCTGGCTGGCCTGTGTCATGACTATATTGAGTTAGGAGGACAGCTTTCTGAATCCCCACAACTTGTCCTGGAGGAGACAGATGTAGAGGCAGGTTGAAAAGTGCCAATATCGTAACACCCTCAGCAGAAGATGACACCACAGGAGTGGCACTTAAGCAAACATTTTATTTTTATGTGCCGGATCATTGAGACAATTGGATATTATATTCAGAATTTAGGCATTTCTTAGCTATCCTGAGCAAAGATATGTCCACAGAATTGGTTTTCATACGAAACATTTCAAAATGCTCCATGAACTTAACTAAGAAAAATAGGGAAAAAATGATAATCTTTTTTATACTTTGAACAATTTTCTCATCTCAGTCCCTTCACAAAAGCATACTGTTCAAAGTGAACAGAAAAGTCAAAATGAGAGGTGAATGTAGATCCTGTTTACTCAAGGCCCACACATACCTTCCATGAAGACTGAGGACCACAGACTACTGAAGACATTTAGACGTCCAAAGAATAACATTCTACAACTGTCCTCTGTAGAGACAGCTTCTTCTCAGATGGCTAAGGGCTCTCTTTGGCTGTGCCCTTCTTTGTGCCTGATAGTGACTAACTCAGTAGGTCTTTAAGCAAACCCTAAGCAAATCCTCCCATATGTGCTCCTCAGAACCCGGATGTAGTTGGCCCTGGATGCACTTAGGGAGGCGAAGTGATTTGGGAGGCAGTGGGGGTGTGTACAGAGAGAGTTGCTCCTGTGCTGGTCTAAAACACTGAGGATGCCCCTCCCCCAAATATCATATTCTGTTCTCCAAACCTGCAAGTGTTACCTTATAAAAGAAAAGGGCCTTTCCTGAAGTTAAGTAAGGCTCTTAAAAGGGTGAAATTGTTTTGGATTTTCTGTGGGCCCTAAATGCCATCAAAAGTGTCCTTGTGATGATGGAGACAGCAAAGGAGATGGCAGTGGAAACACAGAGACAGCGATTAGAGTGATATTGCCACAGCCAAGGAAAGTTGAAGCCACCAGAAGGTGGAAGAGGCAAGTAACAGATTCTCCGCTAAAACTTCTGGATGGAACCTACCCCGCCAACACCTTGATCTTGGCCCAGAGAAACTTATTGTGAAACTGGCATCCAGAACAGTGAGAGAATACATTAGTGTTGTTTAACGACACCCAATTCATGTTTTACCATACCTAACAAAACAAAACAAACAACAAAACACTAACACAGATAGAGGTCAGGGAAAACCCAGACTAAGGGAGCTGTGGTAGTTTCTTGTTCAACTTTCTATAGCTACACATGAATGGAATGGTGGAAGCTTCATGGTGGAGAAAATGCACATGAAACCCTACGGAGAGGCAGCTGTTAGTTGTAGAATAAATATTGTTGACTTTGAGTTGAAAATGACAGCAGCTAGTGGTACATTACCTAACGTCTTCATACTAAGATATTCAAGGGGACATTAAAGGGGACCAGGTGCGCTTCTCCGCATATACATGTGTTTATATATACTTCATAGTGCCTCATCTGGTTAAACCCTCAGGACACCCCAAGATAATGCCCCATTTCACAGGTGAGGAAACCTTTATCAGAGCAGAGGCGGTTTGTCCACAGTCACACGGTCAGCAAGTGCTGAGACTGGGATTTGAACCAGGTCTGTCTGACCTTAACTATGCTCCTTCCTTGTGGCCATGTTCATACCATGGATGAGACAAAAAAAAAAAAAAACATAAAAAATGAGGAAAGACAAAACCAGGATGTTGTGAAATTCACAGCTGTCTGCTGCCCCTGCCCCACATTCCTTGCTCCACAGCCCCTTCCTGCCATCACTCCAACACCCATTTCCATTGTGCATCTTCTCTCTGACTGTGACCCTACTTTCTCCCTCATATAAGGGCTGTTGCCATTACATTGGTCTCAACAGGATAATTCAAATTTATCTCCTGATCTGAGAAATTTTAAATTAATCATATCGAACAAGTTCCTTTTGCCACAGAAGGTAGCATTCATAGAATTCAAAGATTAGGACATAGATATCTTCTGGTGTGAGGGTGTTATTCATCTCAGTAACAATTGTCATTGTCCATACAACTGTCCCGGCTAATGTAGAATAAAAAATCCCAGGACGGATTTATGAGCAATAGAGATGGAAGAAATCTGAGACTTGGGTTCCTGTGATCTGTGGGTTTTGGGGGGAGGGGTTCTTATTCACCTACCTCTAATGTCTAAAGGTGACTTCACAGTGCATAGATATTTTTTAAACTCCTTTGATTTTGTGACCTATAAGAAAAGAATTACTTCTTAAATATCATCAAAGAGAGATTGTTAAATTAAAGTCAACATGTCTTAAATTGTCTAAATTTTCTTACACATCAAGAAGAAGTGGAAAGAATTTAGACCCTCTGAGAGTAAAAATTGGTCCACTGCCTTAGGTTGGGTCCACCAGTGGCAAGGATTCCCCTGCAGGCATTATATTCACAAGGTGCAGGAATCACTAGGAGAGAAGAAGAAAAGAGAGACAGGGAAGAGAAGATGGACAGAGAAAGGCACATCAGCAAGTCAGCCAGCGCTGAGGAGGACTGTTCCTCAGGTCCATGTGGATACACAGGAAAATTCCTCCAGCTATTCCCCATGAAGTCTGAGGGAGCTGGGGTATGTGCACACCCCTCCTGTCATCAGTGATTGAGGGCTGTCCCAGAGGATGCCCTTTCTGGGCCTGTGGTCTGCTGCGTGCACAGACAGCACTGCCTTCCTCAGCTTCAGAGACAGCAGTGAGGAACAGACATGGTCTTTAGAAGACAGCTGTCACCTCTCGTGGAGAGACAGAGATACAAAAGATTACTCAATGCCCTGGTGTTAAGAGCAATGATAATCCCGAAGGGACTGCACCAAGGAAACTCCATCAAGAGAGGAGAGACCAGTCACAGCCCTGAGTCAGTTTTTGCTTCAGCTTTTGTTATAAAGACAAGAAAGTTACAGAAGAAAAACAGATGGTTAATCAATCACAGTGAAAACATAAACTGGCTACTTGACAAACTTCATTTAAGCATGTATAACTTAAAATAGTTCAAGCAATTTATGATCAATAGGAGTCATAAAACTAAGCTATGTGATGTGCAAAGAAAAACAATGAGATAATCACCAAAGCACATAAATCCCTAAGATATTCAAAGAAACAGCCTAAACCGAGATGTAGAACATCCCCCAGGCACTAACTAATCTAACAGAATATCCTTGAAGATGTTAGCTTACATACTTTCCCATCATTTAAGTTTACCTGAACTAAGGGCTACTGCCCCCAGAACAATACCCCTTCTGCTTCAATTCTCTTATCTACATCAAAGGCTTTAGTCCTATGAAAGTTTTCTGGTCTTTCTCAATCTTAACATTCTTACATGTTTTTCTAAAGGGTTTTGGCTGTTGCCTCCTAAGCTAAGGACGTTGGTTCTGTGAAATACATGTGTTTCATTTCTATCTCAATAATCACTTCTTAGTCAATATCCTGTACACTCAGCAGAAATGTAGTGAAGGGGAATGGCTGAGGGGACCAACAGTGACTCCTACATCTACTCAGAGAAAAGATGTGAACCTTCAATCTGAAGCTCCTATGTGCGTGCATCTTTCGAGAACGAGATCCTCGCAGGCTGGCTGCAAGTGAGTTCCCTTGAAATTCAGGCCGTGAGACATGGAAGAGGATGTTTGTGCACAGGCTGCCCTGCAGTGTCTTGGCCACCTGCAGTCATGCATCACTCTTCAGAGTCCCTGGGCTCCAAGACACTGACACTGACTATGTAGTGAGTTTCACTTCCCCTGCTGCTGAACATGTTTGGGGAAACATAAAACATGCCTATAAGGGGTTTGGTCCTGTCCATGTTTAGTCAAGACCCAAGGTACTTCTTGTATTCGGATCTGTATTGACAGGAAATGCTGACTCTCTCCACTGGAGTGGCAAACAGGGAGCCTGGTCTTACTCAGAATAATGTCCCCACTCACTGCTAAAGAGTAAAAGAGAAAAGTGCCATTTATGGTGCACAGAATGGACATGCATTGAGCAGCAGACACCCTTCCATAGGAGAGAAGGCTTAATAAACTCTCCTCTCCCCCAAAGCCTCCCCCATCACCTACCCTTCAGAAAGCCAGGCTCAGGGCAAGTGCACCAGAGCCCCAGGACCATGCCTGTAGGGAGAACAGCTCAAAGCAATACCCAGTGATGTGACCTCGGTTGTCCCAGTTGGGAGAGAATTGTTCCTAGGAAGACTAGGCTGATCCAGGGTTTCACATTTACCCTAATCCTGAGTACTACATTTGGAAGCAGAAACAGTGATTTTTATTGAAACCATCATATGTGGCATTACTAGTCAGCCCAACATACTATTGAATCAAGGGGGAAAATATCAAGTTGCAAAACAGGGGATAGACTATAAGAGACCCCCAAATAAGAATGAAGAGCAGCCCATTTAGGCCTTGGGTATTAAAAAGAGTTATACTTTGAATAATGGTGGATTTTTCTGAGTGACATATGCATTGAGGAAACATGGTATTATCTTTATGTCTCTGCAGTAAATTACTTGACTAAATTTAGATAATAATGGTTTAGGGCCAATATAAAATGCTTTTACATATATTTAAGAATGATTGAGATAGATGTTCTTTCTTACCTAAAAATAGATAAAACAGCACAGAAGTGTTTTAAGTACAGCATAAAGTATCTTTTCTACACTGGATCAATTTGAGAATAAGTTCAAGAACAGAGAGTCTCACCCTCTAAGACTTTACTAAGTATTCTCTACAAAAAAAAAAAAAAAAAAATCTCCTAAGGAATCTCCAAAACACTATAAAATACTTTTTTCTCTCAAGTCATTAGGTCCATTTCAAACATTGACAATTGTCTCAAAAATATCTTTTGTAATAATATCATCCCCAAGATAGAAACACCATCTTCTGAGCTGACCTGTTCTGACGGGGCACACCTGCAGACACTCGCCTGTGGTGTTACTGAGATGAGTCAGCCCTGCTGCTGTGCCCAACCCTGCCCCAGCACCTGTGATTTGCAAGCTCCCAGAGCACAGCCCACTGTCCTGAAGACTTATTCATAGGCTGCTCAAACCTTGTGCAGGAGTCAGTCCCAGTCAGGACACAGCACAGACATGAGGGCGCCCATTCAGCTCCTGGGGCTCCTGCTGCTCTGGCTCCCAGGTAAGGAGAAAGAACACCAGGAATTTACACAACCAGTGTGGTCAGTGCTGCCTCGCTCTTCAGGGAAGTCCTCTTGTAACATGGTTAATTATGTGGATATTTGTCTTTGTATTTCCAATCTCAGGTGCCAGATGTGACATCCAGATAACACAGTCTCCATCCTCCCTGTCTGCATCTGTAGGAGACTCAGTCGCCATCGCTTGCCAGGCCAGTCAGAGCATTGGCAGTTCATTAAGCTGGTATCAGCAGAAACCAGGAAAAGCTCCTAAGCTTCTAATCTATGCAGCATCAAGTTTGTACACTGGGGTCTCCTCGAGGTTCAGTGACAGTAGATCTGGGACAGATTTCACTCTCAACAGTAGATCTGGGACAGATTTCACTCTCACCGTCAGCAGCCTGGAGGCTGAAGATATTGCAACTTATTATTGTCAACAGTTTTATAATAACCCTCCCACAGTGTTACAAGTCATAACATAAACCCCACAGGGTAGCAGATGTGTGAGGCTGCCCCATCTGCTTCTTCTGGTTCCTTCATCTGCTGAGAGCATTTCTGAGAAGCAGGCACACTTTGAAGGTCATTTTTAGGTTGTGATAGAAGGGACCAGGAAGGCTCTTCTGCAGCCTAATTCTCTTTCTCCTCCTCTGCTCCACACCACACACTTGAAAATGTCTCTCTTGATTTCATTAAGGACAGAGTTTATACACTGATAAGTCTGAGTTACAGCAGCAGTTGGGATTCAAACAGCAGTAGAGAAGTCACTCTGGATACTCCAAGCAAGAATTGTTTAAATAGAGGGAATTAGAGTCTACACCACAATCTTACAGAGCACGAGGTGTGCAAGTAAGGAAAGCTGATCCTAGACACAGGGCATACTCTGGTGCTCCCCCAGCAGCCACAGCGCACCTGCCACTGAAGGTGTCGGCTCCTCAGTCCTGTCTGGGAAGCCCAGGCATGGGGGTGCTGATGCTCTCAGCTGCCTGCAGAGCCTCACCACGTGACTCTCCAATCCTCACCTCTGTCCTTGTGTCTGGCTAAAGGTGCTGACGGAAAGAACTGGGTTCTCCTCTTTTGATTCTCTAATCTCATGGAGCTCACCTCATTGAGCAACTCTACAGAAAACCAAAGAAGGGAAAGTGGTTTTGAGAAATGTGCTTCTAGAAATTATGCTGATATTGGGGAATCAATAGCTGACTTCTCAATATGGTCACTATCTCTTCAAATCTTAGAATTTTTTTTAGTTAGCGATTGAACTAAAATACACTCAGATGTGCTTCTTAGTATTATCAGCAAGTATGGGATCATAGCAACAAAACTTACTTAAATCCTAAAGGACACAGAACAATGAGGAACTTGCATGAAATACATAAAAATTGTTTGAAAAACAAATAAAAAGTCTATCCTGGCTAATAAGAAAACACAAACAAAATATAAAATGTGCATGTGATGTTATTTTTCTTTTACATAGAAAAGCCTGCTACTCAAACTCTGTCCTGAAGTCAGCAACATCATTGAGATCACTGTGAGCTTGTTACATATCAACACAGCAGACCCAGCTAAGACCAACTGAAGGAGAATTTGCATTGTAACGGGATAGCAGGGGTTTTATCAAAGGTGTAAGATGCTATGTTTTAGGGGATATTTACTTCAGCTAAAACATATTTTGTTCTTTTAGAATTTTTTTCCTATTTTGACCATTTCAGAAATTTCTTAAAAGCTGCTTGTTGGAAACTCACCCAGCTTTATTTTCCAATAAATGCAAAATTACATTGGAAACATTTTTAAGATTAAAGGTTGAAAACATAATTATTTGCCTATTGAATGATCAAATAGCTTGATAAAAAATGGAACAAATGATTTTAGAAACTATAGGAATTACCAAGATGAATACAAAAAAATTGAGATTTGTGCACTGGTGTTAGAGATTACTGGATTTAAATATGCCTGTTGTTAAAGTTTATAGGAGGTCATTTGTTTGGACTGAGCTCCTGCATGAAGAGCTCAGCAGATCAAACCAAAATGGAGTTTGTCATGCTAAAGTTCCTCATCACCAAGCTGAATCTAAGTAGCTTACCTACCCTTTATAAGAAAGTTCCCCCTGCTTTCACCTTTACTAGGAGAGTAACTTTGAAACTGAAAATCCACTTTCTGTTCTCTGTTTCTGCTTTCCTCACCTTTTTACTTTTTATGAAACCAACCACCGCTTTACAGCTCATCAGAACACTCATTCTGTTTTATAGAATGTGGTTTTGCCCAATTCTAGAATCGCAAATAAAGGCTAAGTGAGATCTTTAAATTAATTTTTTTTGTAATTTTATCTTTTGATACTGTGCAGCTTGATTCGGGGGCTTTGTTACCGCCATTTTTCATCAGAATGTTGTGCCATGGGTCCTCACTGCACTTCAGCCATGGCCCCAGATCAAACGTAATCCATAGGATGGAGACAAGTGCAGCAACCTGCAGCAGAATCATCCAGCTGAGCCCTGCCTTTATCAGTGAGATCATTGTTAACATGGGCATCTGTAAACATGGAAATAAATGCTTCCTACTATAAGCCACTCAGTTGTGAGCAGTTTGGTCACCAATAATTATTGTGCAAAAGCTAACCAGTACAATATTTACATCCACCCATATAGATGTACTTTATCAAAGTTGATAGCATAGATATAAGTATTTAAAAATTCATTAGTAAAGATATTAAGAAATGATTAAAGAAGAAAAAACTAAATAACTTTTGAATCAAAATAGTAAATTTAATCATAATTATATAAAAATATGCATGTAAGTATATGCCATACTTATCAGTGCATATATTAATATTGAGAAAATTATTGTCTGTATATACATATGTAAACATATATGCATGTCTAAATAAGATTGTTTAAGTATATATATATATA
>NW_007752187.1:0-1537 GCF_000696425.1 Galeopterus variegatus
TGATTCATAATAATGAATATGCTAATAATAAGCAATAAAAATTTTTTTAAAAAGAAAAAAAAAGAAAACAATCTAAATGTTCTCCAATAGGAGAGATTAGTTAAATATATCATGGTATTTTTATACATATCTTATGTGTACAATGTATAACATTATGTAGGCAATAAAGAGAGTATAGTGGATCTATACAAGCTGATGCAAAAGACTAAGATATAGTAAGTGAAAAGAAAGTGTACAGATACACATTTTTGTATGATCCCATTTTATAGAAATAAGAAATATATTTATATTTGTTTCTGTAAGCATATTTATACATTAAAAATTTCCGAAAGGACACAGAAGAAACTGTTACCAGTTGTTACCCCTGGAGAATGATAATAAGGGTTAGGGAGAAATGGGTATTTCACTTTTTCACTTTATATTTTTCTGTCCTATTGAATTTTTGTTTTTGCAAGGAGTATATGCATTATTGCTATAATTCTAAAACTAGTTTACAAAATATGCCACCAAAATGAACTTCCTGTTTTTGCAAAAATTCATTTCAAAAAGAGACAAGTAACTGGTACACTTAGTTTCTGAAAAAAAAAAAATCCATGAATTTAGCCAGAAAACATTTTTCATAATTTTACTTTACATTTCACATATAGATATGAATACCATAGAAAGAATTAAAAGACCATGAATGGATATTCATCGACTTTGCTTGGGGGGCAGGCTTTTTGCCTATATGTTTAAATTTGTGAAATCAGGATCAAAGCTAATTGTAAAAATCCTCTCAAATAAGACTAGAAAAAGAATAGTAGATTCCTAGTCTCAGTAAAGCTGAGCAATATGGATTTTTCACCATTCTTTTTGATATACCTCACAACTTTAACAACAAAGACTATCTTCTAAAACTGCTTTAAATAAATTCCAAAGGTTGTATAATATCAAACCAAGGGCAGTGACTTCTGCATTCTCTGAACTTTCCAGGGGCAGGCAAGTGAATTAGAAAGAGCAGAGCTGTGGATATAGGCCTGGGTTTCATCGCACCTGGGCTTCCTGAAGCTACATACTTCATCTCTCTGAGCCTTGTTTTTTAAATCTATAAAACAGAGATAATAATACCCACCCCACCACGGGAGCCATGTTTGAGGGATATAACTTGATCCATGAAGGCAGCATGACCCTGGAAAGAATGTACACTTTGGAGTCAGCTCTAACTTTGAATCTCCACTCCACCACTTATTAGCTGCATGAGCTTGGGTAAACTAATCCATCTTCTTCTCTATGCTTCCGTTTTTTCATTTGAAAATTAGATATAGCAATACACATAATTGCTATGAAGGCAAGTTTCAAAGATTTAAGAGGAAATTGACATAAAACATTGAACATATCCTGGCACCTGGTTAACACTAAGTAAATGTTAGACCTCAATTCACATGGACTGTCACAAAAAGAATGTTTCGTGGTTACTAGCCAGCTAAGGTGATAGTGTCCTTTCTTTTATATCCTTGATCTACGAAGAAAGCAAAAGAGAGAATAGGAACTGTGACTT
>NW_007752187.1:2782-3506 GCF_000696425.1 Galeopterus variegatus
AAAAGAACCAAAAGACAGATCACACATATATAAAAAAACGTTTTCCAGACAATGGTGTTAGGCAAGGAAGAAGTAAGCAGGCTTACTGCTATGTCTGAATATTTGTGTCCCCAACATTCATGTTGAAACATAATCTCCAATATGGCATTAAGAGGTGGAATTTTTAGGAGGTGATTAGATCATAAGTGCAGAGCCCTCACGAATGGGTTAATGCCCTTACAAAAGAAGCTGAAGTAAACTTGTTCACCCCTCCGCCATGTGAGGACACAACTAGAAGCTGCCATCTATGAGGAATGGGCCCTCACCGGACACCAAATCGGTGGATGCCTTGGACTTCCCTGTCTACAGAACTGTGAGCAATATATTTCTGTTTTCTAAATTATCCGGTCTAAGGTATTTTGATATAATAGCCCAGACGAACAAAGACACCTACTCCTGCCCCATCTTACTGCCTTGAGTTTCCAGACTGTGGTGCAGGGAGAAGCCAGTGCGAGCAGCATACTCCCTGAACTGAGGAAGCGGTGCTGCGAGTCTGGGAAGACGAAGGGAGCTGAAGTTCACAGGGCAGACTACCAGAGAGGAGAAAGCTGCTTAGAGAGAAAACTGAGTATCTGCAGAGGATCTGCCTCAAATAGCAGAATACTGATCTGGACGTGCATGCAAGAAAGGTACCAGAGACCTGGGAAAGAACCACCAGAAAAGAAAGGGTTAGAAGTAACAGTGT
>NW_007752187.1:8702-8939 GCF_000696425.1 Galeopterus variegatus
TCCTTTCTTTTATATCCTTGATCTACGAAGAAAGCAAAAGAGAGAATAGGAACTGTGACTTATCCACATCTGGATTTACAAAGACTTCTGTCTGGAGATAGGACAATTCCTCAAAACTTCCTTTTCACTTCTTGTGGCTAAGATAGTGTAACAGGGACCTGATGTACCTTCCCATCAAAAGAACCAAAAGACAGATCACACATATATAAAAAAACGTTTTCCAGACAATGGTGTTAG
>NW_007752188.1:0-2864 GCF_000696425.1 Galeopterus variegatus
AGACAACCTACAGAATGGGAGAAAATATTTGCAAACTATGCATCTGACAAGGGATTAATATCAAGAATATACAAAGAACTCAACAGTAAGAAAACAAGTAACCCAATTTAAAAATGGGCAAAGCTGCTAAATAGAAATTCCTCAGATGAAATTATACAAATGGCAAACAGACATATAAAAAAATACTCAGCATCAGGAAAATGCAAATCAAAGCCACATTGACAGATCATCTCATACCAGTTAGACTTGCTATATAAAAAAGACAGAGAATAACAAATGCTGGTGAGGATGCAGAGAAATGGGAATCCTCCTACACTGTTGGTGGGACTGTAAATTAGTGCAGCCATTATGGAAACAGTGTAGAAGTTCCTCAAACAATTACAGATAGAACTGCCATATGACTCAACACCTCACTGCTGGTTATATACCCAAAGGAATAGAAATCATCATGTTGAAGGAATAACTACACTCCCATGTTTATTGCTACTGTATTTATAATAGCCTAGAATTAGAGTCAATGTAAATATCCATTGACATATAACTGTATTAGGAAAATATGTTATATATACTCAGTGGAATACTACTCTGCCATAAACAAAGAATGAAATTCTTCCATTCACAGTAACATGGATGAACTTAGAGAAAATTACGTTATGTGAAATAAGCCAAGCACAGAAAGAGAAATACTGCTAATCTTCACTCATAAGTAGAAGCAAGAAAGAAAGAAAGAAAGAAAGAAAGAAAGAAAGAAAGAAAGAAAGAAAGAAAGAAAGAAAGAAAGAAAGAAAGAAAGAAAGAAGGAAAGAAATAATCACAATAATACACTGAACTTACAAAAAAATTGTTTTAAAAAGAACAGAACTGTGGTTATTAGTGGTGGGGAGGGGTGAGGTGGTGGGATTTGGTGAGAAACTAGTTAAGGGTCACAAAGTTTACGTTTTGTTAACAGGAGTATACTAAATTGCTAATTTGATCACCACATATTGTACACTGGTAGTGGTATTTGATTTTGTACCCCCCAAATATATAAAATCAATTATCTTTCAATAAAAAGCTGTCAAAAAAAGACCAAAAGATGAACAGCAACAACAAAAACAAAATAAAAATACTATAATTAGGATCAGCAATACCTAAAAAAGAATTCAAGATAGTAATTTTGAGGAAACTCAGAGAACTCCAAGACAAAACAGAAAAGAAATTTAGAAATTTATTACAGGAATTTAACAAGATTAACTAACAATACAAAATCTAAACAGAAATCCTGGAGCTCAAACATACAGTGATCCAACTAAGGAATGCAGTAGAGTTCTCAACAGCAGAATTGATCAAGAAGAAAGAACCAGTTAGCTCAAAGACAGACTATTTGAAAATACACAGAGTACAAATAAGAAAAACCAATGAAAAGGAACAGAGAATACCTATAAGATCTAGATGTTATCCTCAGAAGAGCCAATTATAGAGTCACGTGCCTGCAAGAGGGTATTGAGAAAAAGTAAGGGGTAGAAATCTTATTTTTAAAAATAATATTAGAAAATTTTCTAAACCTGAAGAAATACATACACATCCAAGTGTAGGATGGTCAAAAGTCAAGCAGATTCAACCCAAATAAGACTACCCCAAGGCATATAATAATCAAGTTCTCAAAAGTTAAGGAAAAGAGAGAATCCTAAAAGCAGCAAGAGAAAAAGAAACAAATAACATAAAGAAACATAGATTTGTCTAGTGACAGACTTAACAGTTGGAAAGCCTATGGGTCAAGAAGGAGTGGGATGACATATTCAATGTGCTGAAGGAATAAAACTGTCAACTGAGAATAAAGTACCCAGCAAAGCTATTCTTCAAACATGCAGGAGAGATAAAGATTTTCCCAAACAAAATCTGAAGGAATTCATCATTACCAGACTTGTCTAACAAAAAACCTGAAGGTAATATTCAGGTTGGAGGAAAAGGATAATAACAAGCAAGAAGAAATTATTTGAAGATATAAAACACACTGGCAAAAGTAAGTACACAAACAAATTCAGAATACTCTAATTCTGTAACAGTGGTGTATAAACCACTCATATATTTAGCATGAATAGTAAAATACAAATCTATGAATATAATATTAACTACAACATTGTTAATAGTCAATACAAAAAGATGTAAATCAGACAACAAAAAGTCAAAATGTGGGGGGTTGGTTTTAAAGTGTAGAATTTTCTAGTTTTCTTTCTTTGTCTCATATTCTTTGTGATAAGTTAGTTATCAGTTTAAAGTAACTTGTCATTACAGTAAGATGATTTTTGTAAACTTGTGACAGCAAAACAAAAACCTACAATAGATATATTAAACAAGAAGAAGCGAAGAAGTAAAAAATACCAGCAAAAGTCACTTATCTTCAAAGAAAGACAGTCAGAAAGAAAAGAAAGAAGTAAGGAGTTACAAAACAACCAGAAAGCAACTTACAAAATGGCTGTAGGAAGTTCTTATATATCAATAATAATATTAAGTGTAAATGGCCTAAATTCTCCAATTAAAAGATACAGATTTTTTTTTTTGTCTTTTTCCGTGTCCGGCAACGGATCGCAACCCTCAGTGTTGCCCCCGTACCGGACCGGGGACCGGCAACGGGATTGCAACCCTCGGTGTTGCTCCCGCGCCTCGCTCAGCCAGTGAGCGGGAACCAGTCTGTATGTGGGATCTGAACCCTCGGGCAGGAGCGCCGCCGCGCTTCCCAAGCGGCGCACTATCCAGTGCGCCACTGGGCTGGCCCAAAAGATACAGATTTTCTGAATGGATATAAAAAAAATAACCTGAGTACATGTTGTCTACAAGGAACTCACTTCACCTATAAAAATACACAGATAGAAAGTGAAAGGATG
>NW_007752188.1:3230-4581 GCF_000696425.1 Galeopterus variegatus
GGAGCGCCGCCGCGCTTCCCAAGCGGCGCACTATCCAGTGCGCCACCGGGCTGGCCCAAAAGATACAGATTTTCTGAATGGATATAAAAAAAATAACCTGAGTATATGTTGTCTACAAGGAACTCACTTCACCTATAAAAATACACAGATAGAAAGTGAAAGGATGAAAAAGATATTCCATGCAAATGGGAACCTAATTAAAAACAGGAGTAGCTATACTTATATCAGATAAAATAGATTTTAAATAAAAAGCCATAAAAAGAGACATATAATGATAAATGGGTCAATTCAGCAAGAGGTTATAACAATTGTAAATATATATGCACTCAACACCAGAGCACTCAAACATATAAAGCAAATATTAATAGATATAAAGAGAGAGATAGACTGTAATACAATAATAGTAGGGAACCTCCACATTCCACTTTTGGTAATGGCCAAATCATCCAGATAAAAAATCAACAAAGAAACATTGGAGTTAACCTACACTCTAGTCCTAATGGACCTAAAAGATATTTACAGAACATTTCAACAACAGCTGTAGAGTTCACCTTTTTCTCATCAGCACATGAAACATTCTCCAGGATAGACAATAGGCCAAAAAGCAAGTCTTACATTTTCAAAAAAAATCAAAATTATATCAAGTATATTTTCTTCACACAATGGATTAAAACTAGTGATCAATAACAGGAGGAACTTGGAAATTTTACAAATAAATGAAAATTAAGCCACACACTCTTAAATGACCAATGGGTCAATGAAGAAATTCAGAAAGATATTTTAAAACATCTTGAAACTGAAAATGGAAAACAGCATAACAAAACCTTTGAGGTTCATCAAGAGCAGTACTAAGATGGAATTTTATAGTAATAAACACCTACATCAAAAAAGTAGAAAGACTAATAATGCATCTCAAGTAACTAGAAAAGCAAGAACAAACCAAACCCAAAATTAGTAGACAGAAAGAAATAATAAAGATCAGAGCAGAACTAAGTAGAATGGAGAGTAAAAAAGATTGTTTTTTTGAAAAGATTAACTTAATAGAAAACCCTTTAACTGAACCAATGAAGAAAAAATGAGTGAAGATTCCCCCCCTTATAAAGAGAAAGAAATAAAATCAGAAACAAAAAAGACATTACAACTGATAGCCAAGAAATATAAAGACCCCAAAAGATATATGCAATCAATTATGTTTCAATAAAAAAAGGCAAATCTGTTTTTCTCAAAAAGAAAGAAAGAAATACAAAGGATCATTAGAAATTATTATGAACAACTCAGTGACAACAGATTTAAAAACATAGAAGAAATGGATAAATTCCTGAACACATACAACTTACCAAGATTGGACCAT
>NW_007752188.1:7626-8939 GCF_000696425.1 Galeopterus variegatus
TGAGCTCTGAAGAGTGCTGCAACTTCAGATGACCCTGAAGCCCCAATAAATGTCTTGATTTCAGCCTAGTGAGAACCTGAGTAGAAAACCCACCTGTGTCTGGCCGGACTTCTGACCTGCTGAAACTGTGACATAATAAATAGGTGTTATTTTAAACCTCCAAGTGTTTGGTACTTTTTTATTCAGCAATAAAAAAATATATAGTAATGAAAGGAAAAACAGGTAAATATATAGGTTGGCAATTTTGGTCTTTTCAGTTTAGACTAACTGAAGATACAGTAAAGTTTCTTCTTACTGGGGAAAAATCATGAATTTTCTTATAGACCAGGTTTTTTATGAGTTCTCACTCAGCATCTAGGAAAACGATTATAGTTTTCTTGCATTACTTTTCTATTGCCTTCTTTCACAAAGCCTTCCCATGGTTTACATTTTTATAACTCTCCCCTCCACCATAACACTTTTTTGTGTGTGATGGAAATGAGTAAAAATGAAACAAAAGGAGCAATAACCACAAACATCACCATTTACATTTCTTCTTTCTCTCTCCTTACAACCTCAATAGGAAAACTTTTGAATTAGAAGATAATGGAGAAAGAGGCAAATGTAATATAAGAAGAAATGGAGAAAGATGAAAAACAAATATATGTTTTAATCCAAATATATTTCTAACTCTGACAGGTTCAAAAAATGCTCCATTTGCCTGCTATGAAGAAATACAAGGTCAAGCAGACAGGTTTGGGAACTGCGGTGCAGATAAACATGGTAAATTTATATTCTGTGGATGGAGGTACGCTACACAAATATTAAGGATACTTTTCTTATGTTCTGTAAGATTTTTATGTACTTTTTCCCTCTATCTTTAGTATATGTCATTCATTCCAGTGGTTTTAAGTATTGTATGTGCTTGGGAGTGAATCTCAAATCCAAATCTTCAGCCCTGACATCTTTCTTGTTCTACAGACTAAAATTTCATCTTACTTTTGAACGTTTATATGTGAATAATCATTAGGTTTTTAAATTCAATTCAAAATAGAAATTCATTTTTTTAATTACTGTGGTTTTTATTTTATTTCTTTGACATTTAAAAAACTTTTTGTTTTGAAACAACTATGGATTCATAGGAAACTGCAAAAATAATACATAAGAGAGATTCCAAATACCCCTCATTCAAATTCCCCCAATGGCTACATCTTACATAACTATAATACATCATCAAAACTCATAAATGAACATTGGTACAATGTGTGTGTATAATTTTTTTTTTGTCTTTTTTTTGTGACCGGTAAGGGGATCGCAACCCTTGGCTTGGTGTC
>NW_007752189.1:0-473 GCF_000696425.1 Galeopterus variegatus
TGAGATGGAGGTACTAACTGAATATGCTGTGGTTCCCATAGGTGTACCCATTGATCAAGGAGGCCCCAAAGAGTGTACTGCAATATGAATGGAGAGAAACCCACCTCAACTTGTCCTTTTTTGACTAAGGCTTTTCAAATTGTTACTTTTCGTTTAATGTCATAAAACTCTTCCTTTTCCTTGGAATGTTGGCAACATTGATGTGTATGCATTNCAAGAATTCTTTACCCAGCAAGGCTCTCCTTCAGAAATGAGGGAGAAATAGTGTATTTCCAGACAAACAAAAACTGTGGGAGTTCACCACCACACGACCAGCCCTGCAAGAAATTCTCAAGGAAGTCCTGGATCTGGAATCTGAACAATGATGATCACTATCACATATACACAAGAAAGAGCAAAACTTGCCATTAAAACAAAAATGCCAGTGAGAAAGAGTAAGAAGCTAAATCATGCCACCTCAAATTTCCAACTAA
>NW_007752189.1:6190-7333 GCF_000696425.1 Galeopterus variegatus
TTTTTTTTTTTACTTAATTTTTCTAGTAAAGTTTTTGTTGAAAACTTCCACGAGCCAATAGAAGTGGTTTCTCTGTGTCTTGCTCTGGCCTGTCTCTGTGTTGGCATCTTTCTCTCTCTCACTATAATTATGAATCCAGGTATTGCTATTTAAATATCTTATAAACTTCTGCTTTGTACAGTGTTTTAATTTTTACTTAAATTGCGTATTTTTCCTTTTATGCTTCAAATGGGATGACTGAACTCATTGAAGTATAAGAGGTCAGTGTTGATACTTTGAATGAAACAGATACTTTACATTAAAAAAGAAAGACTATGAACAGTCTTCATTTTTAAGTGCTTGAATTTTCATGAAGATTTTATCCTAAAGTGTGTATGCCCCAATGTGTTCCCCATTTTAAAAGATTCAAGAGAAAATCTACGCATGCCAAAGAGAATTCCCAGTTTGAGAAAAACCTGTGAGATTCTTGATATGTTCATTCTTTTTAGAATGAAAGGGCAGTGTTTTGAAGCATTTATCTTCTTTGCTATTTCAGGTTGACCACAACGTAGATGTCAATACTGAAGAAGATGATGATGGAGAATTAGCACTGTGGTCTCCAGAAGTCAAGACTGTTGAGCTAATAAAAGATTATAAAGGCCTGGGATTCAGCATTTTGGATTACCAGGTATAAGAACCCATATAAAGTTTTTATTTTGGGGGATTGATTGCTTTGTTTTAATGTTATGTGAAGTTGTCATTGTTTGAGGTATCCAATGACTTAGGTAAAACCAAATCCCAAAGATGGGATGTTATATCATATTTTCAATTGTTACCTTTAAAATTTATAGCTCCCTTAGATAGTTTTATACCATTGGATGCTTTTAGAGACTGGAACTTGATGAACTTTTTTATATGAAAGGTCCCCCCCCAGCTTATTGAGATATATTTCACATACCATAAAATTCACCCATTTCAAGCATACAGTTCAGTTGTTTTTAGTATGAATATATTCACAGAGTTGTACAGCCCATCACCACACTGTAATTTTAGAAAATGTTCAACACCCCAAAAAGAAACCCTGAACACATTAGCAGTCATTCCCAGTTCTCACTCTCCCATATCTTCCCTTCACATGAAGGTTTTTTTTTTTTTTTTTTTTTT
>NW_007752189.1:8212-8938 GCF_000696425.1 Galeopterus variegatus
ATTAAGTGGATTTTCTTATACAGGTCACTCAAAATTATGTTTGTAGGAATGATGCATTTTCATTTTATTTACTGAGATCACCTGAAGTTTTAAGAAGTGTACTTTAAAAAATTATTTAGTCTACAGCTTTGTTAAGAAGGAATTTTAAAAGAAACACATTCAAAGGTAGATGATTCATTAATGTGTTGAGCAAATATTGAATAAGTGCCTGCTATGAGCCAGTCACTATATGGGTTGAGAGTATGATAGTCCTCACAGAGTTTCCATTCTGACATTCTTTTAGGATTTCTTTTAGTTGCTAGGTCTATAAAAGAAGATCATTCTTGAGCTCAGATAGATTGAAATTGAAAGAATGAAAATTGAGCTCAGATAGAAGTTGAAATTATTTGGGGGAAGATAAATCAGATGAAAAAGCAGTACAATGCTATTAATATAAAACAGAAGCATTTTCGAAGCATCCATTATCCATCTGCATATTGGACTTGTTGACCTTCTCATTTAGCTTCCTGGAATTCCACAGAGCAGCAACTCTTCTCCCTAAAAGGATAGGGGGTCTGGAATAATGGGACTGTGGGTTTGAGGTAAGGAAATATAACTGACGACCTTTGTGCTGGGCAGTTGTGCTGACCTATTTCCTCCAAGATCAGATTTTCAGTATTTCAACTCAGTTGTATTTTACTTATTTTTAGACTTATATGATGCCCAAGAACTTGCATTTTTTTTTTT
>NW_007752190.1:0-1810 GCF_000696425.1 Galeopterus variegatus
AAAAAAAAAAAAAAAAAAAAAAGCTTCACCAGTATCACCATTAATGAGCTCAGTGGCTCATTTAACGTAACAGGCATCCTGACCTTGAACACTTCCTATTTAACAAGAATACTGAAAACGTTTCATCCAATATACACACAGCAAACTCACCTATTGTCATCTTTACGTAACATGTTCGTGGAAAGGAAGTAGCAGAAAAGAGCAGTTCATGAAATTTCATTTCTATCAGTTCAATTTCAGAAACCTTTCCAAAGACCTATATTGTTGTGGGCCTCGAAGGAAATACAAAGACTCCAAACACTCTCCGCAGCTTCAAGGAGCTCACCAGCTAGTGATGAGCATGAGCAGATGATTATT
Source organism: Galeopterus variegatus (assembly GCF_000696425.1). NCBI lineage: Eukaryota > Metazoa > Chordata > Mammalia > Dermoptera > Cynocephalidae > Galeopterus > Galeopterus variegatus. The sequence continues at coordinate 358 of NW_007752190.1, forward strand.
ATTAAGTCTGTCTTGGATCAGACTTAGGAAACAGGATATGAAGGTGATGGGGACACAAAAAGCACAAATCTTCATGGTGGTGTTAAAATAATTGGGGGGCCATTAGGCTGAGACAGCTCCATTGCCTTGGGTTCCTCCTACATAAGCAAACCGAAATCCAACTCAATGTCAACTCAAGCCTTACCAATCAGAACCCACCAAAACTAACCTGCAACTAAAAACTTTCCACTTCCACCAATCAAATGCATCTTCTTTGTTTTGCTTCCTCAAAGAACAACTTACAAACATTTCCCCCACTCGCCCCCTTGGTAGGGCACTGGACCTCTTGAGATCTGGGGCTGCTAGAGTCCTAATCGTTGTCTGCTCAGATAAACTTGCCAAAATTTCACTGTGTCTAAGTTTACCTTCTAACAGTGGGCCAAGGATCAACCACACACAGTATACCATTTAGTAGATAATTTTCCAAAAGAAATTTCAGGCTGTTTGTGCCTGACAATGTTGAGTTTTTCTGAGCACACCAATGTACTATAATTGTGGACTGGGGTACTGGAACGTTATTGTGTCTTTTACAGAACAGATTTTAAATTCTGTCTGCCAGAATGACACCATCCCAGTAGCCTCTCCAAATAATTTCATGATTGGCCAGGGCATCTCTGACCTGAATTGCAACTTTTCAACTCTATTTACCAAGTGCCACCAGCAAGCAACATCATCACGAGGCCTTTCAAAGTTNACCAATCAAATGCATCTTCTTTGTTTTGCTTCCTCAAAGAACAACTTACAAACATTTCCCCAATCGCCCCCTTGGTGGGGCACTGAACCTCTTGAGATCTGGGGCTGCTAGAGTCCTAATCGTTGTCTGCTCAGATAAACTTGCCAAAATTTCACTGTGTCTAAGTTTACCTTCTAACAGTGGGCCAAGGATCAACCACACACAGTATACCATTTAGTAGATAATTTTCCAAAAGAAATGTCAGGCTATTTGTGCCTGACAATGTTGAGTTTTTCTGAGCACACCAATGTACAATAATTGTGGACTGGGGTACTGGAACGTTATTGTGTATTTTACAGAACAGATTTTAAATTCTCTCTGCCAGAATGACACCATCCCAGTAGCCTCTCCAAATAATTTCATGATTGGGCAGGGCATCTCTGACCTGAATTGCAACTTTTCAACTCTATTTACCAAGTGCCACCAGCAAGCAACATCGTCACGAGGCCTTTCAAAGTTCACTAAGTAACCAACTTATCTAGATATTCTCTGGAATATTCTGATGATCTTCCCAAACTTCTACCTACCAGTATTGACCTTTCCATTGGGAATCTGGTCTCTCATGGAGCCTGCATCCTGAGGTGCAATCCAGGCTGGATGCCACCTGACTTAGCTGTGACTTTTTCCCCTGAAATGTCCACATTCTTACCAATCTGCATAATTGGAATGGTGGATTGACTG
>NW_007752190.1:2504-3283 GCF_000696425.1 Galeopterus variegatus
CTCTTTTAAACAAATGAATAGAGGACTATATAACTTCCTTACTATAACACTTAATAAAATGGAAGTAAAAACATGAAAATGTATCTTTGCTTCCCTTTGCAACTCCTTTCCAAAGACGCGAAGCATCACCAACAGTTTGGGACACATACCTGTGTATTTACACATATGTGCATAGGCACATATAGACCGGGGTGGGCAGTGTGGTGGGCAGTGTTTCATTCTCTAATGCATGATATATCAGGTCGATGCATTGACTGACTACACTTTCACTGTGTTCTGGGGGTCTCACGCACATGTAAGGTACATACATGGAGCCTACCAAGTTCTTTGTAATTACTGTATAGTGTAATAGCAGGACCACTGAACCAGACATGACTTCCACTCCCGGCCTGGCCATTCACTAGCTGTGTGACTTTGTCAAGTTAAACGTGGAGCCAGATTCCTCATCAATGAGATGGTACTATTACCATAGTATCTACCACAAAGTATTATTTGAAGACTAACAGTCACAAAACACTTAGACCAGTTCTGGGCACATTTGAAAATGCTTATACATGTTTGTTAAATTTCAAAGTCCACACATGAATATACCATGGACTAGTTAATCACATACCCTTAAGAATATAGGCAAATATGGCTTTAAAGTAGATTTCTCTAAGTGGAGTTTCTGGGTCAAAGGCATGCTCATTTAAAATTTTTACAGATACTCCCAGGCTCCATGTCTTCCAAAAAGGCTTTACCAGTTAATACCACCATCAATGCTACATTCAGTCAGATCT
>NW_007752190.1:3293-7469 GCF_000696425.1 Galeopterus variegatus
TGTGACTTTGTCAAGTTAAACGTGGTGCCAGATTCTTCATCAACGAGATGGTACTAATACCATAGTATGTACCACAAAGTATTTATTTTAAGACGAACAGTCACAAAAAACACTTAGACCAGTTCTGGGCACATTTGAAAATGCTTATACGTGTTTGTTAAATTTCAAAGTCCACACATGAATATACCATGGATTAGTTAATCATATACCCTTAAGAATATAGGTAAATATGGCTTTAAAGTAGATTTCTCTAAGTGGAGTTTCTGGGTCAAAGGCATGCTCATTTAAAATTTTTACAGATACTCCCAGGCTCAATGTCTTCCAAAAAGGCTTTACCAATTTACACCACCATCAATGCTACATTCAGTCAGATCTTCTTTTAATATCAAAGGGTGGTCAAAGAGGTACATTACTTTCAATCTGTTCATCTGGCCATGTCCACTCATCCACTTAAAAATAAAAAAAACCATTTAATTGAGCACCTACTATGTGCCAGGTACTGGTTTCGGCACTGGATTAAGCACCTCGTGGTGAAGCCACTCCCGACCTGGAATGCCCTGCTCTCTCCCCTTAACTCCTCTACAGCCTTCCCAGATTTCACGACCCAGTTCAAGATTTTCTCTGCAAGCATTCCGACTCTCATTGGTTTCCCTCTCTTTCCAACCCCTGCGGTTCCAGAATCTACTACTCACTACTTAGCCTTTGATCACATATTAGGTTCTATTACTTGCTGTTATGTCACAGGTACTAGCCAGATTATCTGCTAACTGTACAGTAAAACAATTCCTGAAAAGAGGAGCAATGTCTTATACTCCACACACATCCTCACCACCTAAAAAGAGAGGGGTACATGGCACATGCCCCCTGACCCAAATGTCCAGCAATCCCAGTTCAGGGAATATCCCCCAAAGAACTGAAATCAGTAGGTTGAAGGGATATCTGTACTCCCATGTTGTTTGCGGCATTATTCATTAATAGCCAAGATAAAGAATCAACCTGAGTGTTTATTAATAGATGAACAGATAAAGAAAAGGTGGTATACGGACACAATGAAATACTATTCAGCCTTAGAAAGAACAAAATTCTGTCATTTGCCACAACTCGGATGCATCTAGAGGACATTATGCTAAGTGACACAAGCCAGGCAGAGAAAGACATGCTGCATGATTTTACTTGAATGTGGAAACTAGAAAGGTCAAACTCATGGAACTAGAGACCAGAATGTTGGTCAGCAGAGTCTGGGAGCTGGGAGAATATTGACCAATGAGTACAAAGTTTCACTTAGGAGAAATAAGGTCTGGTGATCTATTACACAGGAAGGTGACTCTAGTTAATAGTAACGTATATTTCAGGATTACCAAAAGAGTAGATTTTCAGTGTTCCTACCAGAAGGGAGGAAGGATGTGAGGTCACGAATATGTTACTTGCCTAACTTGCTCACTGCACAATGTACACATGTATGCAATTATCACATGGTGCTCCATAAACATATGCAGTTACTAGCTGTCAAAAAAAAAAGTAAAAATTAAAGTCAAATAAAAAGCAATACAGTTCAGTGCTGGCATAAAGTGTACATCAGAAGAACAGAACTGACAGTCTAAAAGCAAGCTCATAGATCTATGACAACTGGATTTTCACAAGTGTTTTATGACCACAACAAATGGTGCTGAGACAACTGAATAGCCACATGGAAAAAAATGAAATCGAGCACCTTTCTAACCCCATACCCAAAGGTGAACGCCAAATGTGTCACAGAGCTAACTGTAAGAATTAAAATGGCAACACTCGCGAAACACAGGAATAAACCTTTGTGATGCTGGATTACACAAGAACCCATATAAAGAAAGAGTAAATTGGACATCATCCAATGTAAAAACTGCTGTGCTTTAAAGGTCACCATTGAGAAAATGAAAAGAGATCAGGCCGCAAAGGAAAAATGCATTTTCAATTCATAAATTAACAACAAAACTACAGAAAGAGCTTCTACAATGAACGATTCAAAAGACAATTAGCCCAATTTTAAAAAATGGTCAGAGGAAGAGTCGGCCAGTTAGCTCTGTTGGTAAGAGTGTGGTGTTCTAATACCAAGAGCAAGGGTCAGGATCCCCACACAGGCCAGTTGCCGAAACAAACATACCACAAGCCTGCTCAGATAATTCAAATAAACATTTCTCTACGTGACAGATAGGACAGGCCAATAAGCACCGAAGATATTCATCGTCACCCATAAGGAAATGTCTATCAATACCACCGTGAGATAATATGTTGCACACTTTAGAAGGGCTGTAAATCAAAAACACAGTCAAGACAAAGTGTTCACAAGGCTATGGAGATATCACAACCCTCATATATTGAGGGAGAGACTGTAAAATGCTACAGACTGCCAGGAAACCAGGTCAGTAGTTTTTCAAAATGTGAAATGTAAACTTACTACGTGGCCCAGCAATCCTACCGCTGGGTCCATACGAACGAAAACTGAAAACCTGTCCACACAAAAGTTTGTATGTGAAAGCTCAGATCAGCCTCACTTACACTAGTCAAACAGTCAAAACCACACAGAACGCCAAGGAGGAATACTAAAAGCTGCATGAGAGGGGACCACACACACACACACACACACACACTCTCTCACAAGAAAGTCATAATATGGATTTCAGCAAATAATTCAACAGAAAACTCCCAGTCCAGGAAAGGGATGTTCCAGTCAAAGAAAAAAATCAACAACAACAACGACAACAACAAAGCCTTTCAGACATGAGCACTGTACGGACAAGAGTATCCTTCAAACACTGAGAGAGCAAAATCCTCTCCCAGGGAGACGAAGGCCGAGAGGATCCCCCACAGCAGACCACTCTCCCAACACGCTGCACAGGGCCCTTCCATGTCAAAGCTGATGCTGACGTGCCCCCCCACCACGTCTGCAGGGACGAAAGTCAGCAGTCATGGAAGTAGAAAAACAAAGAACACACTCAACCTGGAATGACGATGAGAAAACCGCTCTTCACCCTCCCCCAGTGGCCTCTTCCCCGCCGACCTTGCACTGGCAGGGGCGGCGATGGCTCACCAGGCCCGGGACCAGAGGACAGGACCCTGTGACCAGGAGGCCACAGCCCAGCTGCACCTGGCACTCTGGTCTGGCCCCTACACCGCCCCCCACCAGCTGCTCCTGCAGCAGCCCTGGGACAAGGCCAACCGGTGCTCTGGGAGGGACGGAGGGATGGACGGAGCTAAGGACTGACGGTGGGGAAGCGCTGGGCTTCTCTGGAGTGGACAGGGCGCCCCAGCCTCCTGTCTCTGGCAGTGCCGGGCACCCCACCCGTCGTCTGCATCCCTCCCCGCTGGCCTCCGCCGCCCCTCCCGAACTCAGGACCCGAGGGACCCTCCTAATGCACCCTGTGCAGCCTCCTTCTCAGCCCGATGACGCTACTCCCCTGCCTCCCCCGGGAGCCACAGCCCCCTCACCCAGGCCCTACCTGCTCTTCCGCGTCACTCCACTTGCAGGTCTCCTTCAATGGTCGCAGCCGCTGCCGCCACTGCTGCTGCCGCGTCGCCCAGCGCTCCGGTGTGCACGGGGACCGAGCAGGCTCTGGTGCGCCTGTGGATCTGGCTGTGTCTGGGAGACATGTGCGCTCCCTGCCTCTCCAGGCCTCCTCAGGGGGAGGAGTCCACACCCCAGAGTGGGCAAGGCCAGGCCAAGGGGGGAGGGGGTGGGAGGGCAGGAAAACAGCAGGGAATGTCTGCAGTGGGGTGGGGACTAATTAGATGTATCCTTATAGACCCCAGCCTGAGGTCCACAACGATGCTCTCTCCTATTCTCTATATACTTGCCATGAAGGATCCCCAAAATCCATTGGCCATGACATCCCAGAGAAGAAAATACTTAGGAGTAAACAAAATCAACTCCCCATTGGCAGTTTTTCAAGCTGGGAAATGTCAGGTAACTACGTGACCCAGCAATTGTACCGCTGGAGACACATGGATGAGAACTGAAAACATATGTCCCCACAGAAGTTTGTACATGAATGCTTAGATCAGCGTCACCTATACTAGCCAGAGTCAAACCACATCAATTGCAAAGAAAGAACAGTGAAAAGCATGGAAACAGAAACACACACACACACACACACACACACACACACACACACACACACACACACTCTCTCTCTCTCTCTCCCC
>NW_007752190.1:8469-8937 GCF_000696425.1 Galeopterus variegatus
GAGGAGTGGGAAGGAGGCAACCCTGACACACGCTGAGCTGCTCCTGGGAGCAGTGGCTTCTTGTCCTCTGTGTTCCCTGGGGGAGGGTCTTTCTGCAGGAGCGGCCCTGGGGGGATGCGTGCTGCCTGAGCCGCTTTGCGGTCTCCCCGCTGAGGTCATTTCAGGACACGTTCAGCTTCTCTCCCCAGCTTACTGACGTTGTTGAGAGGAGTTATATTTGATACACATTTTTAGATTGTTGTTATGGAAATTAGACTACATAAATACAAGTGCTGCAAATGTGGAAATAGGAGGAGAGAAAAAAAAAGAAACTATTTTCTCTAATCCTACTGTATTTTTATATTGGGGGCAAGCTATGTATGTCCCCAATATGAAAATGATTGTGCTCTAGCAGAAATAAATAGTAGAATTTTTTTTTTTTTTTTGTCTTTTTCCATGTCCGGCAATGGATCGCAACCCTCAGTGTCG
>NW_007752191.1:0-981 GCF_000696425.1 Galeopterus variegatus
TGTCTCTATGAATCTGACTATTCTAGTTACCTCATATAAGTGGAATCATATAGTATTTGTCTTTTGGTGACTAGCTTACTTCATTTAGCATAATGTCCTCTAGGTTAATCCATGTTGTAGCATGTGCCAGAATATCCTTCCTTTTAAAGGCTGAATAATATTTCATTGTATGTATATACCACATTTTGTTTATGCATTTGTCCCTTGATGAACTTTTATCTTTTTTTTTTTTTTTTTTAAAGATGACCGGTAAGGGGATCTTAACCCTTGACTTNAAAAAAATAAATAAATAAAATAATCCCAATGATCTGGATATAATTAGAACCTCATTCATTCATTCATTTTTAAGTGACAGCTTTACTGAGATATAATTCACATATTATAAAAGTCACCCTTTTGAAGTATACAAGTCAGTGATTTTTAGTGTATTCAGAGTTGGCATTGCTACTAATTTTAGAACATTTTTCTTTACCCCAAAAAGATACCTTGTACCCATTAGCAGTCATGTCCTATTTCCCATCCTCAGCCCCTAGAAACTACTAATCTACTTTCTGTCTCTATGGATTTGCTGACTTTGGATGTTTCATGTAAACAGAATCATTGAAGAGTGATCTTTTGTATCTGGCTTCTTTCACTTGGTCTGATGTTTCAAGGTTCATTCATAGTGTAGCATGTATCAATATGTTCATTCATTCCTCTTCTTAAAAAATATTTTTAGTTGTCATAAATACACATAGCTTAAAATTTACCACCCTTCACCATTTTTAAGTGTACAGCTCAGTAGGTTAAGTACATTCACATTGTTATGCAGCCAATCTCCAGAACTCTTTCCATCTTGCAAAACAGAACTCTGTACCCATTAGACAGTAACTCCCCATTCCTCCCTCCCCCCAGCGCCTGTCAACCACAATTCTACTTTCTGTCTCTATGAATCTGACTATTCTAGTTACCTCATATAAGTGGAATCATATAGTATTTGTC
>NW_007752191.1:1949-8937 GCF_000696425.1 Galeopterus variegatus
CCCGTGGCCTTGGTGTTATCAGCACCGCACTCTCCCAAGTGAGCCACAGGCCGGCCCCCTTGATGAACTTTTAAATTGCTTCCACATTTCGGCTACTGTGAATAATGCTGCTATGAACAGGGTATACAAATATATATTCGGGTCCCTGCTTTCAATTCTTTTGGGAGTATACCCAGAAATGGAATTGCTGGATCACATGGTACTTCTATTTTTAACTTTTTGAGGAACCTCAATACTGTTTTCTATAGCATGTGTAACATTTTACATTCCTACCAACAGTGCACAAAGGTTCCAGTTTCTCCCAGGTGTCTCATAAATTTGTTATTTTCTGTTTTTTTTTTTTTTTAAAACAGTAGCCATCTTAATGAGTGACATTCATTCATTCTTAATTGACATCTGACACATTTGCATTAGATGGGGGGGCTGTCAGTGAAGAAAAAATGTAAACAAGATATTAGACATACTCCTTGCTTCAATTTACAATCTATTTAGAGAAGTAAGATCACAATTGGAACTTCAACATTTATTAAGCAATTACCACGTACTGGGCACTGTGTTAAGTGATTCACGTGTTTTCTCTCATTCAGTCCTTTCACGATTGTCATGCCATGTTCCAAGCGGGGAAAGTGGGGCACCTTAGTAATTTGTCAAACATCCTAGGCCAGAGTTGAAAGCCTAGCTGAGTATCTGTTACTCAGAAACCTGTGCTCTCTCTATTAATCAGAGGATGAGATTAGCCTGACCACTGCAGGGCAGGAGGAGCTGGCCCACACTGGAAACGGTAGTCATGTTATTGAGCAAGGGCTCGCTGCGTAATGCGCACAGAAGCCAATGTCATAGCAACAGTTTTTGAGAAAAGAAAAGGCTTTATTTTCTGAGGTTGGCCAGCATAAGGAGACAGGAGGCAAGGCTCTCAATTCTGTCTCCTCGATCCAGGGGCTATGCAGGCTTTTAAATGGTGTTTGGTATCCCCAACTGGCTAACTCTAAGTCAGGGCATGACGGGGCAATAGTGGATCGGACATTTCCAAGTCAAGCCACATATGTAAATGAGGCAAGACTGATTGGCTGGGACAGGCAAGGGCTAATTGGATAATTCTGAATCCAGTCCCTTGGTGGGGGGTTTCCATGTTCTTGTGGTGTCTGAGGTCATCTGGAGGGCAAGGTCTTCTCTCTCAGCATGCTCAGCTTACACCCTGCAAGATAACTTTGAAATAATTTGAGATAGGGAAATAAAACCAGTTTCAGGTAATGTTAGATGGCTTTCGTCTTCTGCCATAACACACTTTTACTCTACTATCTAGACCTAGAACAAAATTTGTAAGTGGAAGGGATGGAGAATTCGCCTGGATCCCCTCCATCCTCTCCATTGCCATATTTATGGAGGAAGGAAAAAGGCCCAGAGGCCTCCAGCTTGTGTCCTAACCAATGTCATATAGAGAGATACAAGGAGATGTGGGAGACCAGGAATAGAACGCTGGCCTCTTAAGTCTGATTCTTGTTTATTCTAGGATTGTATTGTTTGATGCTTATACTGATTAAATATTGTTATATAAAAATCAAAATGGAGGCCGGGACTGACCTTGCCTGTGAGCCAAAGACTCACACCCAGCTCAGCAAAACTCACTAAGACCCATTTCCCAAAATCGCTTACATTATAAATGAAACTTCAGATTTATTTCCTTGTCAGCAAGAATCAGCACATTGTAGCCAATCAGTGATGGCCTAAGTAAGCTGCTTGCCCTAAAAGGAAAAGATACTGTGAAATAACCAGTGAGAATTAAGCTCCACGAACTTTCTCTTTTATTCTTTATAAATCTGACTGTAACCTTCATGAGAGGGGTTTTCTTACCACTTTTGAAGTTTCCCTGTGCCAGTATGGTTTATTTCTTGCTCAATAAAATTTTCATATCAAGTTGAAGGAAACTAGAAAATGTCACCTCAAAATATGCCTTTTTGACATAAACATTATTTTGGGGCTAAATGCAATTAAGTAGCAAACAGAGGAAAAACTTCCTCTATTCTCCCCCTTTTCTGCCTAAAGACAGAATATAAATTCTCCTTTACTGGAGCAGCTCTGGACTCTTTATCAGCCCAGTGATGGCATCAGAGGAACCTGCAAACAAACCTTACTCCATTAGTTTTGTCTCATATATTTACCTTCCCACAGTTTCCTGACTTCAGAAGTCTAAAACTCTTTCTTTTGTCTATTATTTTCCCACAAATTTATTGTTCGTTATTAAAGATGCTGTATATGCTAGAGTTCTAAGCCACTGCTGTGAAATACTTTTCATTGAGGTTTCTTCTGCATGACATATGCTACACACATTAATAAACTTGTTTATTTTTCTCTTGTTAATCTGTCCTTTGTTATAGGTGCCCTACCTAAGAAATATAAAGGGTTGAGGAAAAAAATCATTTTTTTCTCCCCAACAAAGTAAAACTCTCTAAATTTTCTTTTGCCTATGTATATATATAGAAAATAAATATCTATATAAAAATATATATATTCTCCCTGTGAATATATGAATACCTAAATTCTCTTTTGAAAAAAAATATATATATATACATTCACGTATATATATTTTTCTTTATGTGATCTATTTTCTTCCTTCTTTGGTCAGCTATCACAGAAGCACCCAGAGAAAAATCATGACGGAATCCCACGTTCCTTCATCAGGATTAGCCTAGGATTGGGACATGACTCAATTCCAGATGATAAGTTATAAGAGAAGTCTGTTGTACACTGGGCATAAATTTGTTTCGTAAAGAAAAAAATTAGTGGCTGTTGGGCAAAAAGCTTTTCTGCCTTATGTCTTCAACTTTCCTTCCTGAGGCACTAGTGTGAAGATGTGGAGCTTGGAGTTGTAGTAGCCATCTTGTGACCAACAGATGACAAACCTAAGGACAACAAGCAGAAAGGCTAACAGACAGAGGCTGTGTCCTTGATGATGTCAAGGGCCCCTGAACCAGTCCTGGCACTGAGATAGGAGGTGCTCAGTTTCTGTGGGTTCAGGTTTCAGGACACACCTCTGGGTTTCAAGGCCACTCCCCAAGTTCTCAAGCCCCTCCTCTCTAGGGTATCCCCTAGAGGAGAGTTACTGTTGTTTGTTGGACATATTTTCAGCACCAACAAGGGGAGATTGAGACCACAGGGGTGGATTTATGCAAATCCAGTAGATGAGCATGTTCAGTAAAAGGAATTTATACAGGCTTATATGACCCCAGTGACCGAGCATGCTCAGTGGAAGGGAGTTTGTCCCTTGAATGACCTTCCACTAGGGGTACTAAAGAGCACAGAATATTCTTGAATATGTTCAGTGCATGTGATAGAATTTAACTAATGAACATGCCCTAAAATGAGACCAACTGAACATGTGCAAGACTATGTTACATAATAGGGAATCACTCCCTTAGTTGAATATTCATTGGATATCATGAATATGTATTAAATGGCAAAATAACAAAAGCTGAATCCCAGCAGAAGGCAGGGTTGTTGGTCACTCTCCTAGAGCCTGCCTGCACTCTGCCTGTGGGGTTTGTATTTCCTTCTTTTTGTATCAAAATTACTTTCTGCAAGCAGCTGCTCACTCTCTTGAGCCAGCCTGCACTCAGTACTAAACTTTAAGTGTGTATTTCTTACTTTTGTGTTAAACTTGGTGTGGGCCCTGCTCAGTCTCTGGAACTAGGCCACACTTCCTCTTTGGAATCAGTATCTCTCATTCATTATGTTAAACCTGTTCTCACTTTCTACTGTGACTCTGCTCTTGAATTCTTTCCTGTGGCGGAGTCAAGAACCTGGTAAGAGGACAGGATGGGTTGAGGCTAGTTATCACATCTCCCCAGACCCTCTCCTCCAGCATCAGAACTGCTAACTTCTAAATGTTTTTATAAATAAACTGTGTTTGCTATGGGTTGAGGCTAGTTATCACATCTCCCCAGACCCTCTCCTCCAGCATCAGAACTGCTAACTTCTAAATGTTTTTATAAATAAACTGTGTTTGCTTAGAGCAGTTTTAGGTTCACAGCAAAATTGAGAGGGAGGTACAGAGATTTCCCAGGTATCTCCTGCTCCCACACACGCACAGCCTCCCCCATTATCAACGTCCTCCACCAGAGTGGTGCATTTGCTACAATCAATGAACCTACATTGACACATGTTAAAGTAAAAAGCCATAGAGACGAATCTGTAAGAAAAGAAAGTTATTTGGGAATATAGGATTGCAATTGGGAGCACACACACAGACCACGGTGGTTTGCAATATGTCCGAGGAACAAAGAAAAGTCTGGGAGTTTTAGTAGAGAAATATTATGTATTGTTTTGAAAGAAATCTTATTAGTGCTGGCAAAATTTAGGAGCTGGCAGGTTTTGATTGGTGGGTGGCGATAGCAGGTAACAGTTAGTCATGGCAGGTTGTTTCAGCTGCTATGAGGTAAAAAACAGTCTTAGGGTTACATAATTGTTTGGGGATAATTATCCTTGGCCACGAGGATCAGTAACAATGGTGATGTCAGCTCAAGGTTGGGCAGGCAGTAATTTTTATGTAAGGTTGTAATGGCCTCTGTGCAAAGTTGTGGCTTGTAGAGTCCTTTGTTACAGTTCTTGTTATCAGGCATTTATGCATAATGCCTTTTCATGGCCTTCTTCAGCTCTATTTGTCAGGATTTTTTTTAAACCAAGCAACTCTATTCTGAAAGCTTTCACACACATCATAATCACCCGAAATTCATAGTTTACTAGGGTTTATTAGGGTTATAGTTTATTAAGGTTCACTCTTGGTATTACACATTCTTTGCGTTTGGACAAATGTTTAATGATATCCACCATTACAGTATCATACAGAGTAGTTTCACTGCCCTAAAAATCCTCCGTGCTCTGCCTAGTCATCCTTCTATTCCCTGTAAGCCTTTTTTACTCTTTGTACTGTCTGCATGGTGTTTTCTTTTCTAGAATGTTCAGATTTCTTTTTATTGCAAATAAATAAAGATCTACAACACATAAGCCAATGTTGGTCAGGAATTCTGTTATTTGCAGCCAAACACATCCTAACCGAATCATTCCCCAACTGGATTTTGAGTTCCTTGAGGCAGGGATACTATATTTAATTTCTTTGTATCTCTCATAATGTCTTGGAAGATTTTCTTGCATAGGGTAGGCACAAATTTATTGAACTAATTAATTAATAGAAGAATAAATAATAGCAATATAAAATGCTCTGTCTCCTAAAGCATGGGTCACCTTGGCTGTGAATTTATTTGGTGGGGTATCCTGTAGTTGGAGTCCACATTACAATGGGCTAATGGAACCAAAGAATCTCAGAGCTGGAATGGATCACACAGCTCTGGATTGCTGGGCCAACCCTCTCATTTTACAAATAAGGAAATGTAGATGAAGTGCTTAATTGATGTTTGATAGTGATAAATACAGTGCTAGGTTGCCCTGCTCCCAGTCTAGCAATCTTTGCATCACATTGTGTTTACTCATCTTGGCTCTTGGGCCCAACCCAGGCCCCTCCATTCCAGAATAGCTCCAGGCGCCCCATATCAGTGCTGCGGTAATTTGTGGCCATAATCCACTTGCAGGATCTAGCCAGCCTTCCTGACTCTAGTGGCAAACTAGAACTAGTGGTGAAGACCAGCAAGCTCTCTGTAGGAGGTGCTTGTGCAGGAATGAGGACCATTTGGGAAGGAAATTTGGGGCTCCAGGAGGAGTTGTTGTAGTGCAGGCTTGAACAAGATGGGAATAGAGAGGCATGTGTAAGGTAGACCCTCCCATTTGTCCATGAGTTCTCCAGGTCCAGACTCCTGGAGAAGCTCCCTAGGGGCAGTTGCCTGTATGTCAGTCCTGATTCAGATCCAGTCCTATTCTACTAGGGTAGGTTTCTAGGACTACTGCGATGGTCAATTTATGTGTTGACTTGGTCAAACACCAGTCTGGATGTTGCTGTGAAGTTACTTTTTAGATGAGGTTAACATTCAAATCAGTAGACTTTGAGTACAGCAGATTTCCCTCCATAATGTGGGTGGGTCTCATCCAATCAGTTGAAGACCTTAAAAGACAGGTTTCTCAAGGAACAGGAAATTCTGCCTGCAGGCAGCCTAACAACATCAACTCTCCCCTGGGTCTCCAGCCTGTTGCCCTGCCCTACAAATTTTGGATTTGCCAGCACCCAAAATCACATGGGCCAATTCCTTAAAGTCTCTCTCTCTCTCCATACAAAATACCCACACCCACAAGCATACTCACACCCACACACATACTCACACCCACACCCATACCCGCACTCACACACACACACTCTCTACTTCCTATTGGTTCTGTTTCTTTGAAGAACCCTGACTAATATAATTATCCTAAAGCCCAAAGATGTATGGCCATTGTATGCCTCCTAATTTGATATCAGGGTGAATATTTGCAGCTGGGTTTGGGGGGTGGCTTAGCCCTCAGGCCCGGTCTCACGGGGGACAAGGCTGCAGGAAAAACCAACAGGAGACATGGAAGGAAACACAATGCACAATGCCAGCCCTATTGAAACAGTACCAGGAATCTTTACAGCAGCCTGCCCGAAAGAGCCCTCTTTAACGGTGTTCTTTTTCCCCATTGTAGTAGCTTTGTGTCTATTCATCCTTCTGCTGCTGTTTGCTTTTCTCACTCTTGTGAGGAATCTGCAAAACAGCAGCTTCCCCTCACACCCCCAGACTTGTCCATGGGCAGACAGTCAAAAAAAATGATGACAAGCTCTGGGAATCAGTGGTCCATCTCTGTTCTATCCCTGAGCTAATCACTTAGCCACCTGTATAGGAGGCAGTGGGTGAGGCACTTTAAGGATGCTCAGAGGCCCAGCTTGAAGCAATGAAAAATTGATGTTCCTGGGAGGAGAGATCTGCAGAGCAGCAGCTGCAGGCAGAACCAGTAGGTGAGGGGCTGGGGCTGGAGGCAGGGGAGAAGGTGGGATGGCAGGCCTAGGCCTCAATTTTTTTTTTTTTTT